>NC_081173.1:33275780-33351954 GCF_012432095.1 Onychostoma macrolepis
ACAGACACACACGTCACTCGCGCACACACACAGACACACGTCACTCGCGCACACACACTCACACACACAGACACACACACGCCACTCGGCACACACACACACACACACGCACACACAGACACACAGACACACACGTCACTCGCGCACACACACAAGCTTGTCAACGCCTTCCTGCGCCTTTTATTAATAAAATAGTCTAGATGTTAGATCTCTACATGCAACGAGATGTAAAATTGCTTTTTCAAGTAACGCGGCTTCATTGTTTGTAGAGATGCGCACACAACTGTCATCTGTTCAATTCAGTTGAGCTTTATTGGCATGACTTGCACAGTATTGCCAAAGCATTGTCCATTACATGAATAAGGAACAAACTATTTTACCTGATTTGAAGCGGGCAGAATGTTAGAGCTAACGAGCCATATCTGACAAAAATAACCGTCATTTTTACCCTTCCGGTTAAACATTGCGCTGAAACCTCATTAACGGCTCTAACTTGTAAATGCTGGTGAATGACTGAGGTATAATGATAAGATAAGATAATGAATGGCTAGCTGTGCATTAAACGATTTTAATGCACTTTACGGAGGCAACCACAAAGTTCTTGGCCTCCACGTCATGCATTAAAATCGTTGCATTATATATACTATAAGTATAAGAAGTGCTATATAAATACTTGTATAGCACTTCTCAAAACACAGGGTTTCAAAGCAGGACTGCTTAGTTCGTTAGCTTCACCGTAGAGCAGCTTTAGTGCTGGACGATGCTCTGCTTGACTGCATGTTTGAAGCAGTTTTGGCTTTATTGCCGAAATCTCTCCATGAACAATACGTGACTGTGTCAGTTTACTTCTCTAAGCTTTTTTTTGAGCTTGTTTAGTTCGGTGTGCATTTGAAACTCGTAACAGGGCTTAAGCTCCGAAAACAACAACCTGGGAAAACCAATTTTTTCAGACATTTCTCTCATCATAACTCACGTTCATTCGTTCTGTGCTTTTCACGATACACATTAGTGTTGGGCGATATGCTCCGTAGTCATATCCTATCGTCAGCCTGTGAGATCGCCGATACATTATTAGTCTGATCATTTATTTAATTGTTTATTTACTTAGTTTCAAAACCGGAGAGTGAACCAACTCCAGGGTTCATTTGTGTTTAACATGATAACAATTTAATAAAAACATTGTAAGTTACTAATTTTAATACTTTGTAGTTCATGATGAGCGAATTCGTGAGAGCGCGCACTGAACAACAAACTCCGGTGTTTCAGCGATGACTCATCTGAAAGCCTCTGATTGGCCACTGCGTTCATAAACTCAATATAATAGTGTGTGATTGGTTATAACTCGCAACACTGTAAAAAAAAACACGGAAAATAAATATGATGGAACAAATAAGCCCTAATATTAATTAGGTAATAATACTAGCCTAATAATAATTCTCTTGATATTGTCAAAGTCTTCAGCAACGTATACTATCATCTATCGGCACATCCCTAATACGCATCTTCGCAAAGCAGCTTCACAGAAACTTCATCATAAATGAAGTCTCTCATCGCCTTCATAAATAATGGCACCGTAATCCAATATATATGAATATGCTTTCTGCGGTTTAGAAATCACTCAGGTTCACATCATGATTTTATCACCGTTTTGACTGATCGCACAGCCCTAAAATAAAATGACCTCGTGTAAATGTTGATTTAGATTAGCTGGATGCTAACGTCACTAATAAACTTAAAGCGATAGTTCACCCAAAAATGAGAATTGTCATTTACTCGCCCTCATGTTGTTCAAGCCTGTATCAGTTTGTTTCTCCTGTTGAACACAAAAGAAGATATTTTGAAGAACGTGTTTGACTGCTGTAGTAGGGAAGGTCAATGGAGATCAGAAACTGTTCCAGACATCCTTCCAAACCTCTTCTTTTGTGTTGAACAGAAGAAAGAAACTCGTACAGGTTTGAGTAAATGAGCTATCGCTTTAATATGACTGGCACTCAATCACTCAATTCATGTAAAAACTAGTTTGATATTCTAAAAAAAAGAAAGTGAAAGCTGTTTTCTATACTTTCACTATGTCTTGCTTCACTGTCTCAGAACAGTGTGTTGTAGTGGATCAGTCGGTCGTCACCGATGGCTCGTTCCTTTAGAATTGTTATTTCAAGTTACTTTTCTTGGAGTCGTTTTTCCCCCCCTTTGTTCTTCAAGGTGGAAAATGTTACTGAAAGTCACCAAAAGTTGAATCTTCCACATAGAAATCCTGAAAATGCATGCATTTTTGGTAGTTATGATCGGGACTGATCTTGGTTTTTAAAAAAATCTATCAGAGAAATCATTTTTATATTTATATTTTATGAGCGTTTTTTGTCCTTTAACTCTTTCCCCGCCAGCATATGCACATGCTTGCATGTGAGATCGCTCGTTTCTGTGTCTTCCTCGTCTGTGTTTTTGATCGAGTGATTCTTGACTCGTTCATTAGATGCCCCTCGCGTATAACGTGAAAACACGGAAACCGTTTGGCAGGGAAAGAGTTGAGGGTTTTAAATGTAACTCTTTTAATGCACTTTGTCTGTCTGTCATGTGACTCTATTCGAACTCTTCTGAACGGTCATGTGACTCCCGCAGGCCCAGACCGTCCGCACGTGACCGGAGCCGAAGCCCCGCCCACTCCAAGAGCAGGGGCGGAGCTCAGTCTCGCTCCAGGTCCAAGTCCAGCAGCCCGCGGGAAACCAGCCAACTCCACACAGAGACTCCGGACGCCGCCGAGGAGAAGACGCAGACACGCTCTCCATCACGCTCCAGATCCAGATCCAGATCCAGATCCCGCTCCAGATCCCGCTCCTGGGCCGGACGCAAGTCCTGGGGGCACTAGAGCGCCGCGCCCATCCAAACCGGTTTAGGATTTTGTCGTTTGCGTTAATGTCTGCGAGTGACAGCCGTCCGTCTGTTTCTTTTAATAATGAGAGGAAGTCAAACCATCGCCTGTTTTAGCACACACATCTGTTAGCGGCTGCAGAGTGTTAGCATTGATGATGTCTCTGCCGTTTAGTTTACAAGCGCAGCTGCCCAGAACGAGAGATGAAAATCGCCTCAATATTTTTGTATGAGATTTTTGTTTTAGTTGACCAGGAATGGCCATCCATTTAAAACGGTCTTCCATGAGTGTCTCAGATGTGTTTTATTGTGAAATCTGCAGGCCTTTTACATGTAACCTCAGAATGAAATAAATTACTTGTGCATCAGTATGTTGTTGTTAATTTTCCAGTTTATCCTCAGATCTTGATTCCTAATCATTCTGAAGTAAATTATGCTGATTTGGCACAATGCGTGCTTGTGGTTTTTGTTTGGAGTATTACAAGTGAATCTTGTTAAGCGTGCCTTCTGATTGAGTTTCCAAAACTTAAAAGGAGTTCACCCTAATTTTGCCTGTTTTTCAAATATGTTCACTCTTTAAAATAAAGGTTTCAAAAGAGGGTTTTTGGCAGGCATGCTATAGAAGAACCATTTTTGGTTCCAAAAGAACCTTTCAGTGATCAGTTCTTAAAAGAACCACTTTTAATCTAAAGAACCATTTTCCACTGTTAGATCATGCCTCCAAGCCAGATAATTCAGATCCAGACACCAGATCCCGTCAGAAAATACCTGTTTAGTTTGGTAACACAACTACTCTTCAGCAAATTAGTCTAATACCCAAAACCTGTTAACAGCAAGTCTCGTCTGCTACCCAAAATACCCCAAAACTCTAATAACAGTCTTCTATCAGCCGAGAAGTTGACTGAGGAAAAAGCCAGAGAAGAGCAGAAGCAGGAGACGAAGTGATGATCAAAAGGAGCAGAGTTTATTAGTTGCGTATGTTTCAATGCTCAGACGTCGTCTGACCAGCACAAATTCAACAAGTATTGTTAAACCAAACTGCTTCAAAACAACATCCCATAAACCTTGTTTCCATAAACATTCAGTTGTATCTCTTATTCATGAAGAAACACAGTCATAAGACTAAACAGCAATGGAAAATTAATATAAAACAATATAATATAAATGAGTAATAATTTAATGAATCAGTTAAATGACTATAATTAAATCTGAATGAAGAACGAATGAATATAAATATAAAAGAAAGTGCAACACAAATGTATGGTTGCTCTCTTGAAGCAAAACACACAGACTGCATTTGAGGATCCTCTGTAAAGAACCTTTATTGTTTGGAAATTGATGCCATAGATTTTTAAAAGTGTAGGACCTGTCACACAAAAGATTTTTGAAAACTGTTGTTTTTATGTAATAGAATCATACTATGTACTCTCTGTGCAGTTTTATACAACATATCAAAGTCAAGATATAATCTTTTGCAGAGCATGGAAGAAAAAAAGCTTGTGCAGGTTTGGAACGACATGAGGGGAATAATTTATAGTCTTGCCAACGTTACATGCTGTCATGAAATGCCGACCTGCCCCAGACACTTCATTGTGTCCTGTGCGTTGAGGCCTTGTGTTTTCTACACAAGTGTCCTTTGACAACACGTGTCAAATAAATCTAGCCCTGCCCATGTGACCCTTCAGCATTAGATGATCATCATCGCTTGCGTGTAAGAGAACAGCCGCTGCCTAATCAATGAACCTGCTCTCACGCCACCGAAATCCATCCCACAATCCACCGCCTCACGGGACTCCTGATTGGTTCGAGAGATGCCCAAGCACCGCCCCTGCGCTCTCTGGCCATCGACTGGTCAGTGACGGGTTTAAAAACATCGACAGACGCCGGCTTGAGGGAAAACCTTGATTGGATTCTGAGAGCAGTTCATGTATGAAATCGGACATGACCGATTGATCGTTAATTAGGATAATAAGCATCGACAGATGGAGAGCTAGTTCCTCACCGTGCTGTTGGTCACTCATATGCTTGAGGAACAGCAGAACCCGAGTCTCTTCAGTCAACAGCCCAACTTCATTAATAAACCTAGGCCTGGTTTCACAGACAGCACTTAGTCTAAGCCAGGATTAGGCCATAGTTCAATTAGGACCTTTAAGTACTTTTTATAAAGGAGCCTTAGAAAAAAAACATTAATGATGTCCATCTTGAGACATACAAAGGCATTGATATATTTTAAGATCAATCAATGCAAGTTTCAGCTCAGACTTACATTTTAGTTTTGTCTGTGAAACCAGGGGCATAATTGCTCCGTGAGTTATGTGACTACAGCAGTGCAGTGTCACGCTACATCAGGACCGTCTCCTCGTCGTCCAGTTGACCCGCAGGCCTTTACAGAGGCACAGCAACACATCGCATTGATTACTTTTACCAGGATATAAAGTTAGCAGCGACCTAGATTTTTCAAACCACAGCGTCTGATCGAATGAAAAACACAGATCTCTTTCAGATCATTGTTAGATGCGTTTGATCATGCCGTTAACATGATTAACAGTTTTTCCTCATTCAGCGTTTTTATATCTTTTAGAGAAGCCACTTTCTCAAATGGTGAGTATTGAGTTATTTGTGACCCTGGAGCACAAAACCGGTCGTAAGTAGCACGGGTATATTTGTAGCAATAGCCAACAATTGTGCCATTGTTCTTTTGTGCCAAAAATCATTAGGATATTAAGTAAAGATCATGTTCCATGAAGATATTTTGTAAATTTCTTTCTGTAAATATATCAAAACTTAATTTTTGATTAGTAATATGCATTGCTAAGAACTTCATTTGAACAACTTTAAAGTCGATTTTCTCAATAATTGGATTTTTTTGCTCCCTCAGATTCCAGATTTTCAAATAGTTGTATCTCAGCCAAATATTGTCCGATCCTAACAAACCATACATCAATGGAAAGATTATTTATTCAGCTTTTATCCTTATGACTGGTTTTGTGGTCACATTTACTATTTCTCGTCTGTGAGATTTGTCACGGATTGTGAGAACTGTATGGGTTGTGTTGTCTTCTCATCCGCAGCAGCAGAGACGTCCGTGTGAGGATGGGCGACTGGAACTTTCTGGGAGGGATTCTAGAGGAGGTTCACATCCACTCCACCATGGTGGGGAAGATCTGGCTGACCATCCTCTTCATCTTCCGCATGCTGGTGCTGGGCGTGGCGGCCGAGGACGTGTGGAACGACGAGCAGTCCGACTTCATCTGCAACACGGAGCAGCCCGGCTGCCGTAACGTCTGCTACGACCGCGCCTTCCCCGTCTCGCTCATCCGCTACTGGGTCCTGCAGGTCATCTTCGTGTCCTCGCCCTCGCTGGTCTACATGGGCCACGCCATCTACCAGCTGCGCGTCCTGGAGAAGGAGCGTCACTGCAAGCGTGTGGCTCTCCGGCGCGAGCTGGAGCTAGCGGAGGCGACGGAGCTTGGGCCCGTACATCGGCGGCGGGTGGAGCGGGAGCTACGGCAGCTGGAGCAGGGGAAGCTGAATAAGGCTCCACTCCGGGGCCCGCTGCTGCGCACATACCTGGCACACGTGGTGACCCGCTCCGTGGTGGAGGTGAGCTTCATGACAGGCCAGTACCTGCTGTACGGGCCCAAGCTCCAGCCTCTGTACAAGTGCGAGCAGGAGCCGTGTCCCAACGTTGTGGACTGCTTCGTCTCGAGGCCCACGGAGAAGAGCGTCTTCATGGTATTCATGCAGGGCATCGCCGCCGCCTCACTGCTCCTCAGCCTGCTGGAGATTCTGCACCTGGCCTACAAGAAGCTGAAGAAGGGGCTTCTGGACTACTGTCCGCAGCTGAGAGACGATGATTGCGGCGCCAAGAGGAACTCTCTGCTGCATCAGGGGCGTAAAGTCACCGTCCCGACGGCGCCCGGCGGATTCGCTCCGCTCCTGGAGAAGCAGGGCAACGGACCCGCGTACCCTGCGCTTGTTAACCCCTCGTCTGCGTTCATGCCCATCCAGGTGCGGCAGGAGAACAAGGACGTCGTTTCTAGTCTGCTGGAGCGCAACAGCAATTCCAACAACCTGTGCAGCGAGACTCGATCCCCTGCAGCGCAGAAGCGGCTCCCGGCGGAGTCCCAGAGCTCGCTAACGGATCCATGCAAGCAGCAGCGAAACAGTCCGGCTTGGAGCTGCGTCACGGCAGCAGAAGGGAATGGCTCAGACAGCGCACACTCGGAGCCCAGCTCCGGCTCACGGCAGCACGGATCCGCAGGGAATCCCTCCTTCTCACCCAACAGGCAACGAGCGTCACTAACAAGCGGCAGCAGACGAGCCGCCAGCGACCTGCAGATCTGAGGCTCTGTGTGCCTCTCCCACAGAAATCAGTCTTGATCAAAGGGATGGTTCAGCCAAAAATGGTCATTCTGTCATCATTTTCTCGCCCTCATGTCGTTCCAACCAGGGCAGGACTGGGGTTAAAATTCAGCCCTGGACAAATGCAGCCCATGAGTTCCCCGTGAATGTTTTGCTGGGTTATAGAGGCTTCAGTTGGAGTAAGTAAATGAATAAATAAAAGAGGACAATGATAGATATTACTAAATTCACAGCAAATGCAAAAACGTAATAATGCAGTTTTGTCCCATAGAAATGCACTTGACAGTAAGCATTGATTTTGAGCTAGAAATTTACTGCTGATAAATTCTGTCATCATTTCCTCACTCTCATGTGATTCCAAACCTGCATGACTTCTGTGGAACACAAAAGATATTTTGTAGAATGCTGCCAAACCATTTGGGTTACCCTTGATTTCTACTGTATGGACACAAATTTCTTGAATTTCTCAAATTATCTTCTCTTATG
Organism: Onychostoma macrolepis; assembly: GCF_012432095.1. Taxonomy (NCBI): domain Eukaryota; kingdom Metazoa; phylum Chordata; class Actinopteri; order Cypriniformes; family Cyprinidae; genus Onychostoma; species Onychostoma macrolepis. The sequence continues at coordinate 33,283,500 of NC_081173.1, forward strand.
TTCCACAGAAGAAAGAAATTCTTTCAGGTTTGAAATGACATGATGGTGAGTAAATCATGACAATTTAAATTTTTGGGTGAACTATCCCTTTAAGAACTTTAATATTTGTAAACAGTAAACACCTAATTTATATAAGACACTGATATTTATCTTTAATCATGCTCTTACTGGATTAACATTTTACTTTTAATTATAATGAACATCACACAAAGTAAAGTCCTCTTTACCATGCTTATCTTACATGGATTTTAAACTAAATAATAAACTATGAAATTTGTAAAAAAAAAAAAAATAATAATAATAATAATAAACTTGAAACTACAAAAACATTTTGTATAAAAGTGAAGTATTCCCCAATATTTAATAAGTAATAAGAGTAACATTTATAATAAATACATTCAGACAAAACACCATAGGCTATTTAATAACTGCAAGTTAAGTGCTGAATTAACAAGCTTGTAATTATTTATTGGCATTTTCCAATTTACCCTTTTCATGCAGTTTACATTGTCGTGACTGTTTTTAGCCAGCATCACTACAAACCTTTAATGTTCTCATAGCACATAGTATATCAACTCTTTGGTTACCCACATTCTTCAAAATGTCTTACTTTGTATACAGTAAGTCATACATGTTTGGAATGACATGTTAATGATGACAGAATGATCATTTTTGGCTGAAGACGAGACTTGAAGCTTTATTTTCAGCCTGGACTGTCTAAATATTCAACGTTTAGAATGAGGAGTCGTGGCTGCATGTTAATGGGTTTCATATTCATAGATGTTTAAAGATGAAACCGTCTATAATTGACAGACATATCTTAGTGTCTATATTGATGTGTATAGTGGCCTCTGATGGTAAAGAAATCTCATTTTAAAGATCATTTTTTATTTATCTATAGAATTAAAAGCTCTTCATGATGTGATGTTTTAATGATATATATATATACTCTGACAGCTGTGAGACGATCAGTAAGATCAATGCTGGTGTCGCTGGTATTCAGTCAGCAATGCATATTACATTATATTATACAGTCAGAGCACCAAATACATACATGCTATCTGTCATACAAGTTCATATAACCTTGCAGAATTTATGCAGAGATAAAATATATTTAACAACAAAAAAAAATCTATCTTGCAGATTCTGTGATTCTATACAAACCTACACACTTATCTACACTGAACAAAATTATAAACGCAACACTTTTGTTTTTGCCCCCATTTTTCATGAGCTGAACTCAAAGATCTAAGACTTCTTCTATGTACACAAAAGGCCTATTTCTCTTAAATATTGTTCACAAATCTGTCTAAATCTGTGTTAGTGAGCACTTCTCCTTCACTGAGATACTCCATCCACCTCACAGGTGTGGCATATCAAGATGCTGATTAGACAGCATGATTATTGCACAGGTGTGCCTGAGGCTGGCCACAATAAAAGGCCACTCTAAAATGTGCAGTTTTACTGTATTGGGGGGGTCCGGGGGGGGGGGGGGGTGTCTGAAAACCAGTCAGTATCTGGTGTGACCACCATTTGTCTCACACAGTGCAACACATCTCCTTCACATAGAGTTGATCAGGTTGTTGATTGTGGCCTGTGAAGTGTTGGTCCACTCCTCTTCAATGGCTGTGCGGAGTTGCTGGATATTGGCAGGAACTGGAGCACGCTGTCGTATACGCAGATCCGGAGCATCCCAAACATGCTCAATGGGAGACATGTCCGGTGAGTATGCTGGCCATGCAAGAACTGGGATGTTTTCAGCTTCCAGGAATTGTGTACAGATCCTTGCAACATGGGGCCGTGCATTATCATGCTGCAACATGAGGTGATGGTCGTGGATGAACGGCACAACAATGGGCCTCAGGATCTCGTCACGGTATCTCTGTGCATTCAAAATGCCATCAATAAAATGCACCTGTGTTCGTTGTCCATAACATACGCCTGCCCATACCATAACCCCACCGTCACCATGGGCCACTCGATCCACAACGTTGACATCAGCAAACCGCTCACCCACACGACGCCATACACGCTGTCTGCCATCTGCCCTGTACAGTGAAAACCGGGACTCATCCGTGAAGAGAACACCTCTCCAAAGTGCCAGACGCCATTGAATGTGAGCATTTGCCCACTCGAGTCGGTTACGAAGACGAACTGCAGTCAGGTCGAGACCCCGATGAGGACGACGAGTATGCAGATGAGCTTCCCTGAGACGGTTTCTGGCAGTTTGTGCAGAAATTCTTTGGTTATGCAAACCGACTGTTGCAGCAGCTGTCCGGGTGGCTGGTCTCAGACGATCCTGGAGGTGAAGATGCTGGATGTGGAGGTCCTGGGCTGGTGTGGTTACACGTGGTCTGCGGTCGTGAGGCCGGTTGGATGTACTGCCAAATTCTCTGAAACGCCTTTGGAGACGGCTTATGGTAGAGAAATGAACATTCAATTCACGGCAACAGCTCTGGTGGACATTCCTGCACTCAGCATGCCAATTACACGCTCTCTCAAAACCTGTGACATCTGTGGCATTGCGCTGTGTGATAAAACTGCACATTTTAGAGGTGCCTTTTATTGTGGCCAGTCTAAGGCACACCTGTGCAATAATCATGCTGTCTAATCAGCATCTTGATATTCCACACCTGTGAGGTGGATGGAGTATCTCGGCAAAGGAGCAGTGCTCACTAACACAGATTTAGACAGATTTGTGAACAATATTTGAGAGAAATAGGCCTTTTGTGTACATAGAAGAAGTCTTAGATCTTTGAGTTCAGCTCATGAAAAATGGGGGCAAAAACAAAAGTGTTGCGTTTATAATTTTGTTCAGTGTATGTGTATTAAGGCAAAGATGAGGATTATTTCCCACAATCCAGTGCTAATTCATCTTCTTATGATGGACATCTTGAGATGTCAGCCAACTGACAATTAATTTGATCAATTCCTTGCAACATTTTATTTTGCGTTTCCAAAAAGAACAGAAAAGTGTGTCATGCACTTTAAGCACTTACACTGCCGCTCAAAAGTTTGGGATCAGTAAGATTTTTAATGTTTTTTACAGAAGTTTCTTCTGCTCATCAGGGCTGTATCTATTTGATCAAAAAAAATGTTATTTTGTGAAATATTATTGCAATTTAAAATAACAGGTTTCTATTTTAATATACTTCATCATTTAAAATCATTTATTTCTGTGACGCAGCTGTATTTTCAGCATCATTACTCCAGTCTTCAGTGTCACATGATCTTCAGAAATCATTCTAATATGCTGATTTATAATCAATGTTGGGAACCGTTGTGCTGCTTCATATTTTTTTTGGGACCTGTGATATTTTTTTTGGGATTCTCTGATTAATACAAAGTTAAAAAGTACAGCATTTATTTAAAAAAAAAAATTTGTGTTACAATATACAATGCTATTCAAATGTTTGGGGTCACTACATTTTTTATTTATTTATTTTAAAAAAATAAATAAATTGACACTTATTCAGGAGGGATGTGTTAAATGAATAAATGTCATAGTAAATACTTATATTGTTAGAAATATTTTTATTTTGAACAAATGCTGCTCTTTTTAACTTTGTATTGATCAAAGAATCAAAGAAAAAAGTATCACGTTCCAAAAAACAATATGAAGCAGCACAACCATTTCAACGCTCATAAATTAGAATATTAGAATGATTTCTGAAGATCATGTGACACTGAAGACTGGAGTAATGATGCTGAAAATACAGCTGCGCATCACAGAAATAAATTCTATTTTAAAGTACCGTATATTAAAATAGGAAACCAATATTAGAAATTGCAATAAGATTTCACAATATTGTTTTTTTCTGTATTTTTGATCAAATAATTACAGCCCTGATGAGCAGAAAAATCAACATTAATCAGCATTAAAAATCTTTCTGATCCCAAACTTTTGAACAGCAGTGTATGTAAAATATAACTGTTAAACCTGCATTAATGATTTACTTATAACTGATTCTTGCTTGAGTAGTCTTGGGTGAATTAGATATTATTTTTAAAACAAGGGACAGAAGCCCTTAAACAATGTGACTACTGTGATAGCTTACATCTAAGAAACTTGCCGTGCATTTTTTAATACAGGGTTCCCACACCTTGGTTAACTTCAAATTCAAGGACCTTTCAAGGACTTTCCAGATCCAATACCCTCAAATTCAAGGACTTAATGTGGGGACACATTTCAAGCGAGAGCAAAGGTTACATCGCGTCACCTTGTAAGATATATTGTTACAGTTTTCATGTGTCAAACACAACTATGCAAAAAAGATTCTTTTTTTTTCATTTATTTTTGTCCATATGACAGAAATCTGATATTTGTTGTATTTCTGTTTTGAATAAAATTGAATATTTGGTACATACTATACTGTATTCTAAAATGATCTGATATTAACTTTTGCATGGATTTTATTGAAAAGAGGCTCATGTAACCAGAGGTTTTAAGATATATGAATATGCTTTTAAGTTTTTCTTGCCTCATGGCTTTTCATTATTTTAACAAGCAAAGCAATTCAACATTACATCCTTTGGATCTCCGGCAAGCCATTCTTTGTAATCTTCTTAGGTACCGTCTTAGTAGTTTCGTGTGCGTGTGAACGTCATGGCAACAAACAACACAAAGTACCTCACGTGGGAAACACTTAACGAAACGCATACATGTGCAACGTAAATCAAGCAAGCTAGTATGCATAAAGTGTTGGCGAAATAACACATTAGCGGACCGGAGGGAATAATATGGTATTTTCAAGGACCTGTGTCCATGTTTGTTTATTTTCAAAAACTTTCCAGGGGCCTTGAAAGTTTTTAATCAGATTCACAAACTTTCAAGGACCCGAGGAAACCCTGTAATAATAAAAAAGCCCCAATATTTTATATTAAAGCACCACGGCCTAAATTAAAGTCTTGTTTTAGCGTGGTCTGCATGTGTCCAACTTATGTTAAACATAACTACAGCTTGTAGTTTTATAAATCTCTAAACATCAGGAGTCAATTAGGAACAGTGCAAAAAATGCTTTTATTAAATATCAGGCACAATTTGGCTGAAAAACAAACAAAAAAAAATTCACCTCATACATTTATTACAAAACGAACTAACTCAAAGACTTCTACTGATGTGAAGAGATGTGTGAAGTGTTGAGGAGTTATTCTGTTCCGCCGTCCTGCGCCGGCTCGTACTGCAGCAGCTGTAATGCACACAAACACACACCCGTCTGAGTGAAGCGCTGCGGTTAAACCCGCTGTGAACACTGTGTGTGGGTAACATCTCACCTTGCTCCTCAGCTCTTTGTTCTCCTCCATCAGCTGATCATATTTCTGCTGTAAAGTGTTCAGTTCCAGCCGCAGACTCTCAGCATCTTCTGCCTCGGGTCCCACGCCCAGCTGATGCTTGATGAAGCTGACGGGTGGGTTAGTTAAGACTGTTTAACCTGGGCTAGTTAAGGCCTAGTCCTGGCTTAAACTAAGCCCCTTCTGTGAAACCGGGCCTTTGAGGGTTAGTTCACCCAAACATGAAAATCAGTCATTTACTGCCGCCCTTTCCTTTTTCAGACCACAAAGCATAAGTTTAAAGAATCATCAGGATAAAGTTTGGTAAAGACGCAGAAGTACCACAGTATGAGCCCATGTGACACGTGTCGTATATTCCAAGCGTTCGTGTGTGTGTGTGTGTGTGTGTCAGGATTTGGTGAAAAACAAACTGAAATGTAATGCATTATTTATCAGAAACACCAGATTTCAAAAAGAAATCTCTTAATTCACAAGGTTTTTACGCTCGCCTGAGGTGGTTTTTGACTTGTGCGGAAAAGGATTAATGTGAATAATGGGAGATGGAAACACATTTTGCGAATAAAATTCTGGATGAGCGTTCAAAAGTCATGTGACTTTGCGTTATGGGACAGCAAAACCTGACTAACCAGCTGTGAATGTTATGATCATTCTGAAACGCTCGAGCAAACTCTGTCAAAGTATTTCTGTATAACGGTCTTACACGACTGCGTTCTCAAACAGCAGCATCTAAGAGCCATGACAAAGAGTTAAATTCGCAACTTAGGAAATCCAAAAAAATAAAAGTGTTGTACTTTCTTCACTAAGTTGAACATCTCTGGAGCAGAACTCAGACGGACAGCCGATGTGATAAACAACCCAGTGGACAACAGATGCTAAAAATACATCAAACATTGAGGTCAAATATACAAATCAAACCGACGTCAAAAACTTGACTGACGTTCAGTTTACATCAAATTAATGTCATAACATATTGGCTTATTATAAATATATATATAGGCCAGTTATACACACATTAAACCAGTTTCAGAGTGGGATTCACTTGCTGTCGTCCAAACTGAATTTAAAACAATGTTTCAGCATCTTGATCAAGCTCAGAGAAGAAAGTGGATGAAAGTGTTGTTTTTCACCTTGATTTCATGCAACTTGTGTGTTTTCGCAGGCCAGTCGGATGAACTGCTGCGCTAATAGTCTCATGAACCAAGGGAAGGATTTTAGTTAAAAAAATAAATAAAAAGACATTTCACCGAGCCCTACCGTGTTCCCCGAGAACACACGCGATCATTGCGTGATACTTCTTTATAAAAGCTTCATATTCACTGCATCATACGGACAAGCGCGACGTTTCTTTACAGAAAGAAGGGCATTATGCGAGTAATCGATGACTGGTTTGGGCTTCGGAGAGCAGCAGTAAAGGATACTCCAAGGCATTGCTGGGTTTCTCGGTTTCCTCGTACAGAGCCACCAGGACTGAGAAGCAGAAGAAGAGGTCAGCCACACAGAAGATCACACTTCATTCATTCGGTGGATTGATCTGATGTTCTTACCGTTGGTGAGGCTTTCGAGAACGCCAGCCTTCTCCAGATATCTCCTGAACTGCTCTCGCTTGGAGTCGGACACCTGTGCATCGAAGAAGAAGAAGAACAGAAGCGTTACCTGAGATAATGTTAGTCTTTAACCTGCTGTTAATGACATGATGCTCACGAAAGACCACTAAATCACACTGAAAACAGTCTGAAGGTCATTTCATTAGATAACAATGCACCAAGTGTCATGAATGTGAGGAGAAAAAGATAAAAGAATAATTTGTTGAAGATGAACACAGTCGGTTGTGTGTTAGTTAGCGGATGCTCTGCTAGTTAATGTGATTCTCTACACCTGTGTGAACCTGAGACTTCATACAAACCGATTCAACACTCAGACATCACGAAGAAAAGCGAAGTTCGAGCGGATTCAGACACATTAACACCGCGTCCATTCAAGATACACGATTTAAAAAGGCTTTTAAAAGCTAAACGCATCTCATTTATTCTTCACGGCGCTTTATTCAACACAGAGACAGACTCGTCAACAACAGCGTGTCAGAGTCCGGCAGTAACGCGACATCTCGACTTTTAGCAGTTTGTTTGTTTGTTTACTCACTCTGTAATGCGCCATTGCGAACGACATTCGTGAAATGTTTGCTTAGCCGAGCGACTCTCCCGCGCGCATGCGCCGAGCAGAACCGGAACACAAACACTGTCGCCATGGCAACGCTTAAAGGGACCTCGGCGTCAGATTGAAGCGAACAGCTGCGCTCGTTTACTGAAGGCCTGCGAGTCTGTGCTTGTGTTTGTGCCTGATGCCGGGTTTCAATGCACGGTCACATGAAATGCAAGTAAACAAAGAGAATATTTCTTATCTTTTTTTTAAATACGTATTTTTAAATTGGTATTATTGTTAAGTTTGTATTTAAGTTGCAAATTGCATTTTGTCAGAACCTCTAGAAAAGTGCATGCTATTTTGTTTAGTTGTCTATTTTTTCCAGAATCATGGTGGGAGAATCGTGATATCTATTAAAAAAAAAAAAAAAAAAAATTGTCATTCTCCATTTATCCAGAATCGTGCATCTCTAGTTTGTCATTTATCCACATATAATGTAAACAAATAAATTCATTTAATGTCAGATAAAGCATCAAAGATGTGGTTAGTGAGGCTCAGTATCCAACGTATGGGGACGGCCCTAGTGGAAAAAACATACTAAAATGTATTTGAAATACGTTTATTTTGTGCTAAGCATCTACAAATACATTTATATATTTATGTGCATAATAAAAATGCCCTGCAATTTTAATTATACCAGTTTAGTATTCCAAAAGTACAGTCTGCTAAATTGGAACAACTAATTTTGTACTTAAGGAATTAATAAATTGTGCTGAAGTCCAACTAAAGAAATACTGAAGTATATTTGATTGTGCTAAAGTGTACAATCAAAATATACTTCAGGTACACTTTAAATATCTTGCATTTAAAGACTGATATTACATTACAGAGATCATACAACATTAGCCCCTTATCTCTCCCAACCCTTTATAAAACGCCTCTGTTTTATACATTTTATTTTATCATTTCAGTATATTTCATTAGGTGACATTTGAGTCCCCATGACATATATTTTGTGCAAAAATGGGCTAATGCATGTTTCTAAATGCTCATCTGACATAGAACACAATACATGGTGCCCAAAATTAATTCATTAGATGTAATTACTCTGATTTTAGTGCAAGTAGGCTAAACTGCCATGTCCCCAAGTAAGCTTGCATTACATCAGCCACAAATACAAGTCATAAAAATCAATATCAGTATTCTTATTTATAATATTCTTATAAATTCTAATTATAAAATATATAATTTTGTCATTTCACCCTTTTTTCAGTGTTTTAGAATGATTCAATGATGTGGTAAAGCGTAACATGTCCACTGCATTTGCTGCTTTGTTTCTTTGTTTTTTGTTTTTTTTTTAGAAAGAATGGGCATCTCTATTAAGTTCAGGTCCTCCATCTGATCTGGACCTGGCTGACTACAGTAACTTCAGAAAAAGGATGAGACAGACAAAATTGCCATAATTTATTATGGTAAATTTGACAAAATTATTATTATTATTATTAACATTTTACGAGTTGTTGCTGCAGTTCGCAATGGATTATGGACCGAACAATGTTTTACAATGGTTAACTGTATATTTCCATGTCGACTGTAAGTCGTTTTACAAGAAGGAAGCCTTGTTACTGTAGCGCATGCATTTTCACTTTTTCACAGCATTATGGGATTCTGTGCGGCCACGAGAACAATTGAAGATTAGAGGCATTAAACTCAATTTTACGTTACCCCTTTATAATTCATGTTTATATATTTCTTACAATATATTCAGTTTCAGTTTCAAATTTATTCCAAGGATTACATGACCTTTCGGCCCATAGTTCCACAAAATCATAATGACATGGCAGATAATATTTTCTTCATTCCATGATATACAGTAGTAAACAGTAGTAGTCAGAATTATCGGCACCCTTGGTAAATATGATCAAAGAAGGCTGTGAAAATTAATCTGCATTGTTAATCCTTTTGTTCTTTTATTTAAAAAAAAAATCACAAAAATCTAACCTTTCATTGGATAAGAATTTAAAATGGGGGGAAATATCATTAGGAAAAAAATGTTTTTTGCTCTAATACACATTGGCCACAATTAACGGCACCCTTTTATTCAATACTTTTTGAAACCTCCGTTTGTCAGTTTAACAGCTCTAAATGTTCTCCTATAATGCCTGATGAGGTTAGAGACACCTGACAAGAGATCAGAGACCATTCCTTCATCCAGAATCACTCCAGACCCTTTAGATTCACAGCTTCTTCTCTTCAGGTCACTCATGTTCTGCAGGGTTCAGGTCAGAGGACTGGAATGGCCAGCAGAAGCTTGGTTTTGTTCTCAGTGACCCATTTTTGTGTTGTTTTTGAGGTTTGTGTTTGGATTATTGTACGGTTGGAAGATCCAAACATGGCCCATTATAAGATTTCTAACAGAGTCAGTCACGTATTGATTTTTTATCTGTTGGTATTTGATAGAATCCATGATGCCATGTGTCTAAACAAGATGTCCAGGACCTCCAGCAGAAATATAGGCCACAACATCACAAATACAGCAGTATATTTCATTGTACACATGGGGTACTTTTTATCCCTGTGTTCACCAAACCCATCTTGAGTGTTTGCTGCTAAAAAGCTCATGTTTTAGTTTCATCTGACCATAGAAGCCAGTCCCATCTGAAGTTCCAGTCGTGTCTGATAACTGAATATGCTGGAGTGTGTTTTTGGATGAGTGAGGAGAATTGTTCTTGAAACCCTCCCAAACAACATGTGGTGATGTAGGGGCTGTTTGACAATTTGTTTTAAGGTTTTCTGACCCCGAGACTCAACTATTTTCTGCAATTCTCCAGCTGTGATCCTTGGAGAGTCTTTAGCCGCTCAAACTCTCCTGCTCACCGGGGGCTTTGTTTTCCCTCCTATTTATATTTCTGTGAAACAGGAAGCCATGGCTGGATAATTTCATGTTCATAATCACCCTGGAGTGCTCAAAATTGTGAATATGAATGGGAATATACTTCAGAGATATTTTACTCATAAGAATTTCTAGGGGTGCCAATAATTGTGTCCAACACGTATTTGAAAAAAAAACATTTCATAATGAGATTTCCCCCCATTTTCAATTGGTTTTAGTTCAATGAAAGGTTATATTTTTGTGAATTTTTTAAAAATAAAAGATCAAAAAGATTAATAATGCAGGTTTATTTTCAGAGCCTTCTTTGATCATATTTACCAAGGGTGCCAATGATTCTGACCACGACTGTATACAATGCCAATCTCCATGCATACCCCAAATCACAAACACTTGACACATCAATACAAACATCACCAACAAGAACAAGATCACCAAAGTATTTCTTACACAAATCCTCATACAAGGAGCAATCATACAAAAAATGCTTCTCATCTTCTATCACAGAAATATTTGATGTTAACTTACAATAACTACAGATTCTCTCTGCCATTGGTGTATTACTCCATCTGCCTGTTTCTATAGCAAGATGATGACTTGAACATCTATAAAGGAACAGTGATCATACCAGTTGTATGTTATACACAGACGCTGTGTACAATGTAGCTCTCTTGTATCAAAGAAGACTTGCATTTTTAATATATATATTTAACTTATTATTTTCCAAAACTGATGTATGCCATGCCTCATGTGCTTTTTCTTTCAGTCGTTGGTTAAGAATAGCTGTAAATGTTCGTATATCACCTACACTTTGAGCCTCCCAGGCACTAGAAAAACCATAAAAGTACAGCAGAACTCTAATACAAGTAACCCATGTTTTTCTACCTACTTCATCTAACTGAAAAAGCATATTATAACATTTTCTTGGATAATGATGATTAGACATAGACACTAGTTTTATCCAATACATGATACATCTTTTCATATAAGAAATGGACAATATAAATCTACCCAGATCACCGAAGACAGCTACATTGCTCACACTTGAACTGATACACAGGAGTTTTTTTACAAAAAGATACCTGAACATTTTCAATACACTCCACTAGTTTAAAACCCCATATCTCAGATCCATAATAAAGTTTAGGTGCAACCATGCGATCAAACAAATACAAGGATTGATTGCAGCTGATTTTATCTTTACGAACAAACCTTAGCAAGGAAAGCCTTGCTAAAAGTTGTCGGGTTTTCCACCATGACAATTTTGGTATAAACCACATACCCAGATATTTGTAACAATTAACCACTTTAATCTGTTCACCAGCAAAATACCATTTTTCATCTTTATTTAGAGGGCCCCCTCTTCTAAAAACCATAATTTTCGTTTTACTCAAATTCACTCTCATACCATAAAGATTACAAAATTTTTCCAGCTGTTAAATCTGTTTCTGTAACCCTCCAATTGTATCTGCTATATTAGCCATATCATCAACAAGGTCTGGACTTCTACTTCCAATTTGAATACTTATTTGCAGCCCTGTCTTACACCAATGGTGCAGCCAAAATGCTCTGTTAGACCATTAGTTCCTTTCACACACGATTTAAGTTTAGAATACATAGATCTCAACACACTAAAAACTTTTCCACCAATGCCATTCTTAATGAGAGTGAAATATAAAAGATTATGCAGAACACTGTCAAAAGATTTAGAAAAAAAAATCAATAAATATATAATACATCCTTCCATTTTGCTTTGTAATAGATATTATTTTACAGTCGGTGGTTCAGAAATATATTGTAGAATAACCTGACTTTGTTACGGGGCTGACAAGACGTGAGACGTGCGGATCCATCTGCAGACTTTTGAGCAGAGACGTGGTCATAACAGGCAGGGTCAAACAATGGCAAACAGGTATAACATGGGCGAGACAAAGAGTAAACAGAGACAAGGCGTGGGTCAACGATCGGTGAACAGTATCCAAAGGGGCGAGACAGGAGAGGTAAACCAAAATGTTAGCGATAGTCCAGGCAGGGGAAAACACAATCCGAACAAAGGCAGGGCTAGGCGAGGCAAGGCAATACTAGGAAAACTAACGGGGCTCTGTAGGGCAGCGATAATGCATACAATACTTGGCGACGAGGGAGAGAAAGTCCAGGGTTTAAATAGAGTGTGTGATTTAGTGTGTGCGTGGGATCAGGTGTGCGTGTGATTAGTGCAGTGAGTGATTGGTGACAGCTGTGATCAGTAATGGGTGATGGGAGTTGGAGTCCATAGTGATGTGTGGTGTGAAAGTCAATGTGGTGAGCGAGTGACCTCTGGTGGTGAAAGAACGGAAGTGCAGACCAGATTCGTGACAGAGCCCCCCCCCCAAAGAGCGGCTTCCAGACGCTCCAAACAGTCTATAATCCAGGAGGGAGGTGGTGCGGAGGCGGAACAGGGGGAGGGATGGAGGGCCAGGTCCATGTGGAAGCGGAGTGGTCTGGAACCGAGGTAGAGACAGGACAGAATGAGAGTTCATTGACGGCCTCCATAGCCGTGACAGGACAGAACGAGAGTTCATTGACGGCCTCCATAGCCGTGACAGGACAGAACGAGAGCTCATTGACGGATACCGCTGACACCTCTGGAGGTTCTACAGCAATAAACTCAGGACACAAGGAGAGTTTAGTAATGGTCTTTTCGACCGCAACACAACAGGTTGAGAGTATATTACTGAGTGCCACCACCATACAAGGGGCTGAGGTGAGCCCTGCTGCTTCTGGAGGTTCTGCAGCATGTGCCACCACCTCAGACAGTGCTGCGGTGGTGTACGCCGCCCAAACACAACAAAGCGATCCCCATCATGGGAAGCACTTCAGACAGGGGACAGTTCAGGAACAGGAGGGCTAGAGTGAGTGGGTTTGGGGATACCAGCTGTGCGTGCAGACACCAGCGGTGAATCCCTCAGACTGGATATCAGACTGGAATAATGAAAGACTGACCTTGATGATCTGAGTGTGTCAGCCCGGACGTGACCCGACTCTGGAAGGTCAGCGGAGACGTGACCCGACTCTGGAAGGTCAGCGGAGACGTGACGCTGGGGGAGACGTGACGCTGGGACTCTGGAAGGTCAGCGGAGACGTGACGCTGGGACTCTGGAAGGTCAGCGGAGACGTGACGCTGGGACTCTGGAAGGTCAGCGGAGACGTGACGCTGGGGGAGACGTGACGCTGGGACTCTGGAAGGTCAGCGGAGATGTGACGCTGGGACTCTGGACGAGCAGCGGAGACGTGACCCGACTCTGGAAGGTCAGCGGAGACGTGACGCTGGGACTCTGGACGAGCAGCTGAGACGTGACCCGACTCTGGAAGGTCAGTGGAGACGTGACGCTGGGACTCTGGAAGGTCAGCGGAGACGTGACGCTGTGACTCTGGATGAGCAGCTGAGACGTGAAGTGATTCTGGACGAGCAGCTGTGACGTGCTGCTATGACTCTGGACGAACAGCCGTGACGACTCTGGACGAACAGCCGTGACGTGCTGTGACGACTCTGGACGAACAGCCGTGACGTGCTGTGACGACTCTGGACGAACAGCCGTGACGTGCTGTGACGACTCTGGACGAACAGCCGTGACGTGCTGTGACGACTCTGGACGAACAGCCGTGACGTGCTGTGACGACTCTGGACGAACAGCCGTGACGTGCTGTGACGACTCTGGACGAACAGCCGTGACGTGCTGTGACGACTCTGGACGAACAGCCGTGATGTGACTTGACTTTAGGAGATCAGCTGAGACGTGAAGGGACTCTGGATGATCAGCTGAGACGTGACTCGGTTGATGACGACCAACTGGGACATGGCTTGACTCTCTGACATCAACTGTGACTTGACTTGGTTCTTGAAGATCAGCTTTGACTTGGCTTGATTCGTGACGATCAACGGTGACTTGACTTAGCTTGTGAAGATCAGCTTTGACTTGTCTTGACTCGTGAAGATCAGCTGCAACTTGGCTTGACTCACGAAGAGAAGCTGTGACTTGGCTTAACTCGTGAAAATCAGCTTTGACTTGGCTTGATTCGTGAAGATCAACGGTGACTTGACGGGGTTCATGGCGATCAGTGGTGCCTTGACTTAGCTCATGACGATCAACTGTAGCTTGACTTATCTCATGACGATCAACTGTAGCTTGACTTAGCTCATGACGATCAACTGTAGCTTGGCTTGACTCTCTGACATCAACTGTGACTTCACTGGGCTCTTTAACAGCAACTGTGACTTGACTTAGCTCATGAAGATCAGCTGTGACTTGGCTTGATTCCTGAAGATCAAGGGCGACTTGACTTGGCTCATGAATGGTAGCAGCGACATGACGGGGTGTTGTTGCGGCTGCCATTTTGTGAGCGTGCTCTAGCGTGGCTGTGATAATACAATTGAATGCGGTGTCACATTCCTCCGCGACACCCACAGTAAACGCTGAATCAACAATCACTAAAGCGTAATCTATAAAGTCACTTAGAGACGAACGGGGAGCTTCAAGGGTTAGTCATGACTTGAGTGGCTGGTTAATACCCTCACAGAAAAAGTCTATTAACATGTAGTCCGGTAATTTGGAGCCATTAGCCAAAGCCAAATATTCCGTAATGTAACCCTCGAGTGATCGTGTACCCTGCTTGAGGGCTAGCAACAAGATCGCTGCGTCCATACCTGGCAAACGTCCACTTGAAAAGCCGCTGGATCCTTTCGGGGCCGAGTATTCTGTTACGGGGCTGACGAGACGTGAGACGTGCGGATCCATCTGCAGACTTTTATTGAGCAGACGTGGTCATAACAGGCAGGGTCAAACAATGGTAAACAGGTATAACATGGGCGAGACAAAGAGTAAACAGAGACAAGCGTGGGTCAACGATCGGTGAACAGTATCCAAAGGGGCGAGACAGGAGAGGTAATCCAAAACGTTAGCGATAGTCCAGGCAGGGGAAAACACAATCCGAACAAAGGCAGGGCTGGGCGAGGCGAGGCAAGGCGAGGCGAGGCGAGGCGAGGCGAGGCGAGGCGAGGCGAGGCAATACTAGGAAAACTAACGGGGCTCTGTAGGGCAGCGATAATACATACAATACTCGGCGACGAGGGAGAGAAAGTCCAGGGTTTAAATAGAGTGTGTGATTTAGTGTGTGCGTGGGATCAGGTGTGCGTGTGATTAGTGCAATGAGTGATTGGTGACAGCTGTGATCAGTAATGGGTGATGGGAGTTGGAGTCCATAGTGATGAGTGGTGTGAAAGTCAATGTGGTGAGCGAGTGACCTCTGATGGTGAAAGAACGCAGAAGAAGAAGAAGTGCAGACCAGATTCGTGACAGACTTATACCCCCTACCCTGCTTGTTCTTCATAAAACATATTATTCACTTCTACATAAGATACTAATCTCAAGTTCAAGACCTTTGTAAAATTTTTACCAAAGACATTAAGCAATGAGATCCCCCTATAATTTCCTTCATCATTTTTATCACCATTCTTGTATAGCGGACAAATCACAGCCTCACACCAAATCTCTGGGAAGTCCCATGTATCTAATATTGTGTTATATAAAAAGAGCATTATAGGACATAACATATGTGATGCTGTTTTCAGCATCTCAATTATAATACCATCTGGTCCAGGGGCCTTTCTATTACTCATTGACATAATAGCTTTAAAAATCTCATTATAAGTAATACTACTACCTAAAATTTCATCTTCATTAAATAATGCAACTTCATGATTATTCACACAATGTGTGACAAAGTTTTCAAGGTCAGCATCTATATTAAATTTTGAATCAGATAATAACTTTATAAAATATTCTAGCCACTTATCATGTGTGATATTATTAGACTGTATATTATCAGACCTTCCATAACTTTTAATTTTCTTCCACAGCTGCTGTGTTTTCCTGTAGTATATAACCTAAAACATTTAAATTATACTGTTTTTTCTTTCTATTACATAAAGTTTCTCAAGAATATAATTGTTCATAGTCCCCACATTACCTGTTCTTCTGAATTGATTTAAAACACTATATTTTACAGATTTCTGAAATGAACAATCTTCATCCCACCACTGTGGTTAACTTTAAATATAGACTTTTTAATTAGAAATCTGCCTGCTTCATGTAAACAGTCTGTCAACATCTTAGCTGCTATATTATTATCTTCTTCCACTGCAGTAAAAAGTCACCTAAAAAGTTTCCATTCAGTGAATAAGATAATCTTTGCAAAAACTGCCTCTCACCATTAGTTCCCCATTTAAATCTTGTCCAGGGTCTTACATTACTGTGATTTTTCGAACATTTTTGTCCTTGATTCAACACTACTTAACCTCATGGTACATGATAATGGGAAGTGATCAGAAATATCTACATATAAAATCTCAAAATCTTTAGCATATGTAAGGAGTTAATAAAATAATCAATCACACTACATCCAGCTGCTGACATAAATGTAAACTCCCAATCGATATCTTTCCCAATTCTTCCGTTTACAAAATGAATGTTTAAATTACGACACGTATCTAAAAGACAGTGACCAAATGTATTAACAACCTTATCTTTTGATTTTCTATACCCTTTAAAATGATCATTACTATAATAATTAACACATGCTATATATTCTATATATTGTGACGGGGTGGAAGAATCACGCGACAAGGAGAGCTCAAGTGAGTACCCCAGAGGGTGGATTTTATTAGCAGTCAGTGAAGTTTGTAGGTGAGAAGGTGTCAGGCTGGCGTGAAGTGGTGCTCTTTTAGTGCGTTTCCTCGTGGTGCGGTGAGACAGGCGTGGGGCTCTCGTCAGAGCGGCTCGGTCACTCGCTGGCTTCTGAGGAAAGGGGAAAGAGACAACACACATTAGTCTTCAGCCTCGGTGTCATTCTCCCCCTCGTGCAGCCTCACGCGGCTTATCTGGCCGCGGGCTGACGAGGCGCAGGTGTGGCCGATTCCGCCTTGACGAGCTGGTGCAGGTGTTCCGTGTCTGTCTCCAGGGCAACGCTGATGATGTGTCGGGACGCTCGTCACAATATATAGATTTAATTGATAGTGATCTGAGTAAAAGGTAAGGTGAGGTGGTTTACTAAGGTAAGGTGTATAACTAATTTGACTCCTAAAAAGATAAGCATGCATGCTGTCAGTGAGCAAAAAATGGTAAATGAGTTAAATGATTTTTACTGTAGGTTCAATGTGGATTCTTATGATTGTAGCGATGTATTGAGTGCTATTCGGATTGATGATTCTGTTTCAAAACCTCAAATGACTTTGACTGATGTTATTAAGGTTTTTAAAGTTCTTGACATTAAAAAGGCAACTGGGCCGGATGGACTTTCTGCTTCTATTTTAAAAACTTTTGCAGAGGAACTAGCCCCAGCATGGGTGGATATTTTTCAGAGGTCTATTGATTTACATAGTATACCAGCTATTTGGAAAAAATCAATTATTATACCAGCTCCAAAGAGACCTAGTCCTCAGGAGTACAACGATTATCACCCAGTTGCCTTAACTTGTATTGTGATTAAGTGTTTGGAGAGGATTATGGTGTGGAGGCTTAAGAAAGAGGTTAAGGACCATCTTGATCCTTATCAGTTCGCTTATCAAATTAACAGGGGCACTGATGATGCGATCCTTACTGTGTTGCATCATGTTTTAAAACATCTGGAGGATCCAAAGGCTTATGCCAGGTTACTTTTTCTCGATCTGAGCTCTGCTTTTAATACCGTGAAGCCACACCTTATGCTCTCCAAACTAAATAGTATGGCAGTTAATCCATATAGCATTAAATGGTTCCATGCATTTCTTACGGATAGGACTCAACAAGTTAAAATCAAGCAGTCCTTCTCTGAATGTCGACCTAGTATTGGTGTTCCCCACGGGTGTGTTTGTTCACCACTCTTATTTACATTGTATACAAATGAATATAGGAGTCACCATCCGGGGAATATTGTCGTTACATTTTCAGATGACACTGCCATTCTTGGTCAATTGTATAAGGATGAGAACCTACAGCGTTACACTACAGAGATTGCTGACTTTGTGTTATGGAGGAAAGAACATAGTCTTGTAATAAATGTTAGTAAAACAGAGGAAATGATCTTTGATTATAGATCAGTGGGCAATCACTCACCTATCATAATTAACACCAAGCCTGTTAGACAGGTTGCTTCATATAAATGTTTAGGTTTAATTATGGATAATAGACTTCCATGGGAGGTGCACGTGGATAATCTGTGTAGAAGAGTGCACCAAAAAATGTACTTTTTAAGGAGGCTCAGATTATTTGGGGTGGCTCAAAGGGTCAAGTGGTTGTTTTATCATGCCTGTATTGAATCTATCTTACTATATGGTATAGCTTTCCTGTAGCTCAAATAGTAGAGCATGGCACTAGCAACGCCAAGATCATGGGTTCGATTCCCAGGGAAAGCAAGAGCTGATAAAAAATGTAAAAACTGTAACTTGAATGGAATGTAAGTCGTTTTGGATAAATGCGTCTGACAAATGCGTAAATGTAATGTATAGCGGCCTGGTTCGGTAATTTGAAAAGTACTCTTAGATCTCAGTTGAACTATTTGGTGTGTACTGCTATGAAAGTGGTTGGCCTGGGGGTTTACCCCAACTTTCTGTCTAGTTTTGATAAGGTTATTCTTCAACAGACAATGAAAATGACTCGGGACCCTTCTCACGTGCTTCAGCAAGAATTTGAATTACTTCCATCTGGTCGACGTTTTCGTACTCCAATGTCTAGATATAACCTTTATAAAAACTCTTTTGTTCCTCTGGCTACAAGGCTGTTAAACTCTAATTCAAGGGACACAACTGTGTGATCATTATTATTGATGTTGGTAATTGTTATGCAGTTTTTACCTGTATTGTTCAAAACAAATTTCTCTCATGAGAAATTTGGGACAAATAAAATAAAGATTGATTCAGAATCATCACACTCAATATAATCACATTCATTGTCAGTTCTATTATTAAAGTCCCCTGCAATGATTAACTTTACATCTTCAACTTGATCTAACACATCTAGAATTTCATTTTCCAAAGAACTAATACCATTTTTCTCTTCTCTTCTCTTCTCTAATCCACTCTTTTTGTCGGAAAATAAAAATATGCAGTCAGTTGCTTGTTCACAAATCCGAGAAAAATATTTCACTATAGAATCATGTACATAAACACAGATACCTCCAATATTACAACCAAAATTTGACACATGCTTATGTACAAGACAAAAACATGTATAATCAGCCAATAAATGACTAAACTCAGTCTCATCTTGTGACCAAACTTCACTCAAACAAATAATAGAGTTTCCCTGCAATGTGTCCAATAACTCACTATTGTAGACCCTTCAACATTCCATGCGATTATAGTGAGTACATTTGGGCCAAGGCCATCATCCTACCTTACACGAGTGTCAGTTGTTCCTTCATTGTTCAATCCAATTTCAACCACAGATTCAGCCTCGGTGTCATAAGTAAAAACTCTACCATCCACAAGTAATTTATCAAAATGAAGTGACATCCGTATATTTGGCTGATTTTGATGTAGAGTTTGCATGTAGTTAACCAGCTTTCTCCGTATCTCACACACCCGAGCACTAAAGTCCTACGAAACCTGAATTCGGCCATTTATTCCATCTTACAATACATTATATTTACACACTGAATGTCTAAGTAATATCATGTCACAATAGCCTGTTTTGCAGTATGTAAAAAGTTCCCAGCTTCAATGATTCCTAGTTTATAATGTTTGGCAGTGGTGTAATGTAACGAAGTAATAATATTTCATTACAGTACTTAAGTATTTTTTGGGAGTATCTGTACTTTACTTGAAGTTTTATATTTCAGACAACTTTTACTTCACTACATTTCCTAATTAAAATGTATACTTTTACTCCGATATTTCCCCGAAGCATATTTGTTACTTACTACAAAATAGTCAGAAGTCAGAAGAACAAGGACTGCAGGAAAGTAGGTTTGACGAATCAGTGGTCTGGCACTTGCAAGTTAGACTCCTAAAACTCCTGATTGGGACTGTACATTAATCTTTCGCATACAGCTTATACAATGCATGGACATATGGAACATTTTAATTTTTTTTTTTGACTATCGTCGTGTTCAAGATTTAATTTCAAATAGTGAAATACCTCATAATTTATATTGTATTTGTTTTTTCTGTTCTTTTACTATTTTTCATGCACATTTTTTTGATTGCATAATGGCTGAAAAACACGAGTGTGATGGTGATCTGGATGTAACATGTTATAGTAACATGGGTTTCCCTAGGAGAAGAGGTACATGGTTAAATGATGGTTCAGAGGGTGGTATATTTAGTGACCGTGTCAGCCGGGGGGTTGAACAACCACAGTTACATGCTGACAATGGTGGGGGTATCGGGTTATGTCAGACCCTGGGTAGTACTCCTGTTGGGCTGGTTCCTGGTGAGGGTCCATACACTTCAACACCTGGCATTGATAGAGTTGCTTTTGACTACCTCACGGACATGGTGGGCCAGTTCGGTTCGCAGATTGGTGAGTCAATAGTTGGGAAACTAATGTCTGCTGGCTTAGTCAATGTAAACTCTGAATGTCAAACCAACTCACCCAGTTACACTCAGACACCTACACGCACAGAACAGTGTACACATACAGTGGTGGCATCACAAGTAACAGTGCACATGAAGTTAGAGCATGACACATTTAGAGGCGATGGCTCTGATAAGTATGGCATTAAAGAGTGGGTAGACAGGACAAAAGCTTGCT
The DNA here is from genome assembly GCF_012432095.1 of Onychostoma macrolepis. NCBI lineage: Eukaryota > Metazoa > Chordata > Actinopteri > Cypriniformes > Cyprinidae > Onychostoma > Onychostoma macrolepis. The sequence continues at coordinate 33,304,587 of NC_081173.1, forward strand.
TAAGAAAACAGAGGAGATAATGAGTAGACTTGCTGGAAAAGCAAAATTGTTAAAGTCAGCCTGCGCAGTGATGCTATGCTTAACGTCAGACAGAACACTGAGATAATTTATGGTATCCTCAGTTTCAGTGAAGTGAAGCGCCCTCTTGCCTGCCACTTGCAGATTTTTATGCCACTCTCCCCAGAGCTAAAGAGAATCCTGTGGACTACTGGATCCGATTGAACAAAGCGGCTGATCTGGCAAATGAGGGACTTCAAAGGCAAGGCAAACATGTAGCAAACATATTCAGATGCAAGCCTATTCAAGAATGGAGTGCGAAAGAAATACAGAGCAGGATTGATGATTACCAGAGGGAATTCAGGAGCCGGGAAAATACTGGTGTGAATTTACGGAGCCATACAACTGCAGTGTTCAGCAGTGGACATATGTATGATTGCCTCAAGACTGGGTCACCTGCTGTTTCGATCCAATCATTCTGCTCTTTACCAGATGCTCAAATATGCTGCCAGCCAGAGCCTACATCAGTGCCCAGTCAGGCACAGTCTCAGCCCTCCTCCTGCTCATCTCTGGCCCCAGTGATGTCTCAATACACACAATAGGCTGAGAGTCAGTTGCTCACTCGTATGATGGAGATGATGGAGCAGCTCATAGACAGGGTGCAATTTTGTGATGTTTCCAGCCCCAGACGTGACTCTAGACAGCGGCACAACTTTGTCAGAAGTGCCTGTCAAGTCTGTAACGACAACAAGCATACCACGGTGACACACTGCATGACAGACAAACTGTGCTTTGGTTGCTTCTCGCCAGGGCACACAAAAAAGGAAATGTCCTAAACAGTCCTCTGGCCAGTCACAACATGAGGGAAATGAACAAACCCGTATTTGGAGGGAGGCAGTGCGGGTCATCACCATTATAACTCCCAAGCTGTTGATGATTGTGAGTCTCAGAATGCTTACCTTTCAGCCAAGGTAAATTGTGATCATTCAGAAGTCATTTATCAGAACATACATGTTGTGGGTGGACGTGACAGCCTCTTTTACACACCAGTGAAGATTGGCGAGGTGGTTACACTGAATGTAATGTTGGACAGCGGTTCGATTGCCTGCACTATTAATGAATCTGCTGAGATGACACTGAAATCGGCTGGTGCAGTGGATGAATGTGATGAGTTCGTTGCTGATGTCACCCTAGTAGGCTGTGGAGGGCTGCTTGTGAAACCAACATCATCATTCAATCTTACCATGGAAGTGTATGGTATAAAGATGATAGTACCTACCCTTGTAGTTCCCGGACAACATGATGAGCTGATACTTGGGACTACATTCTCAGATTGAATGATTGAATGATTGAACATACTTCAAATTGAATGATGGATTTTGGCAAGCAGTGTCTAAACCAACACCTTCAGACCCTGAATGTGAAAGCTTCTTGTCAGTGCTTGCGGGATTGAACCGTTGGAGAGGAGAGAAGATTCTTGAGAAGATAGGGACAGTAAGATGCAACTCAGCTGTCCATCTCGAGCCAGGCTGTGAGTACTTAGTATGGGGGAAGTTGCCCAAATCTGCAAATATTGTGTCTCCAGGGAGTGCAGAAATGTCTGAGCCTACATCTTCTCACTCTGCTCCCAGAGGTGTCTTGGTGGTGTTAAAGAAAATGAGCAATTGTCCTATTGCAAGTTTGCCTTTTTATTTCTTTAATACCTTTTTATTGTAACTACAAGTTATTATATGTGTTTGTTTATTAAGAAAGACACCACATGTTGTTGTATTCATTTTATTGAAAGTGGTTTATTAAGAAGGACACCACACATGTTATTGTAATCATTTTATTGAAAGTAGTTTATTAAGAAAGACAACACACATGTTATTGTATTAAGCATTTATTGAGAAAGTGTTATAGCATATATCAATAGGAAGATAGTCAGGAAAGAAATATGTATTAGCCAGAGCTTTAAGGAAAGGAATGTTACCGTGTTGCGGACGCAGCGAAGGAGACATCTTAGAAGAAGGTCCCGGAGAAGAAAAATGAGAAAATGGAGGACTTTATATAGGAGTCTTCTGAGGGAAATTCAGGGGAATTCCAAAGACCTCATGAGTCAAGACATTGGAATCCACCTGCTGTCTATAAAGGACTGAAGTATGATGAAGAGAATCAGATGCTGATTCTGCGTGACAGCTCTCCGGTGCCAGATTTGCCTTGCCAAGAAACTTGCCAAGAAAGACGCAGAAAGTGAGATGACAAGAACACCGAGCTTGTAAACCTTAGTTTTTATTTCTGTTTTTATATTTTATTTGTAATGTATTTAACCTATATACAATAAAACTATATTTAATTATAACTAAGAAGCTCGCCTGCCTGCAGAGTCTGATTTATAGACTTGAGCAAGAACAGACCACGGAGAAGTCTTCTGAGACCTATTTTGTGAGTATGAAATTTAAATGCTTATAGGATAGGACAGATTCGACTTTCTTTACCTTACCTGAGAATAAATAAAATAAGGTAGAAGGTGTATAGAATTTCGCACCGCAAAACATGGCGCCCAACGTGTCGGGGGCATATTGATCATTGATTACTGGCCAGGATCAATGACCAATTGCTCAGCCTTGACAATACGTTATAGAGATGAGAGTATAGAGTTTGATAGGAAGAAATCCTGTAAAGAACTCGAGTAGACTTAAAATAATTCAAGGAGAATTATTTAGTAAACCCAGAAAGGGTTTGTGTGTGCACACAAGAAGTGAAAATCTCGTAAGTTAGTGGCGAAAGCTTACTGAGTTTAGATAAGCCTAGAAAAGGCTGAAGAGGGCTATAAAACTGTCATGTGGGGGACGCCCTGCTTAGGAGCAGTAAAGCCCAGGAACATACGAGAGTATATAGGGAGAGAAATCCTTTAAATACGTGTATGTGAGAGTAGTTTAATACAAACTACAACGTCGGTTTAAAGGAAAACCGAGTTAGTTTGGGTTCCATCCAGAGACAAAATAAAGAGTAGTAAAAGTTCAATGGAACAAATATAGTAGGAATTTTAGAAAAAAAAATAGCCTACTGAAAGTATTAGAAATAATACAAAGAGAAAAAAGTAAGAATGGAGGAAAAGAAAATTAGATCTAAACATTGTGAGGGAAATCTTTCAGAACAAAAGGAAGATGAAAACAATGTTAGAGAAGAATTTAGGGCAGAACAGGAATTAGAATCTGAACTAAATAAACAGACTAAAAGTAGGGAAAATTGAAATGATAATATATGATGGTTTGATAGAAGAAACTAGAGGAGGAATGGTAGTTCTTAATGGTAACCAGTTAATGCAGACAGGAGAAGGTACTGCAGGTGCCATTTTTAAGATACTAGGAGATCAGGCGTTAGCAGAAATAGAAAATACACGAGAGCAACTGGGTATGCAGAGTTCAGGATCAGTGAGATTAACCTCTGGTTCGCCTAGTTGGACTTACGTAGCACACGCCGTGATGACAGATTGTAAAGCAAAATTATGTACAATCAATCTGTAACATGGCTGACGAGACGTGAGTCGTGCGGATCCATGTGCAAGCTTTATTTAGGCAGAGACGTGGTCGTACAGGCAGGGTCGAAACAATGGCAAACAGGTATGGCAGGGACAAGACAAAGAGTAATCCTAGGGCAAGCGAAGGTCGATGATCGGCAACAGTATCCAGTGGGCAAGGCAGAGAGATAATCCAGGGAAACACGGGCTAGAACAAACACGGGAAAACACAAACCAAACAGGCAGGGGAAACCAACAGGGGCTCAGTAGAGTAGCTACGGCTATGGGAGCGGTAAATGCATACAATACTCGGCAGAGAGGCAGAGAAAGTCCAAGGCTTATAAAGCGTGTGTGATCAGTATGTGTGTGGGATCAGGTGTGCGTGTGATTAGTGCAATGAGTGATTGGTGACAGCTGTGATCAGTGTTGGATGATGGGAAATGAAGTCCAGTGTAATGTATGGTGTGAAGTCCATGTGGTGAGCGAGTGACCTCTGGTGGAGGGTGAATGGAAGTGCAGACTAGATTCATGACACAAATGCTCAGAGTTAGAAGCCGAAATAATAATGTCGTCCTTGATTCAGATAACAATCAGTAGAGGAGTTAAAATAATACATTTAACTTTAATGGGGACAGGACAGTTTGGGCATTCAGAAATAGCAGTTATGAGAGGGATATTAACAGGAATAATAAAGAATTCAGAGACTGAATCTTTAAAAATAAACTTACTAATGAATGACAGAAATAGAGGAAAATTTAACCAAATTTTCAATGAGAGAAAGGGAGCAATAGAGCCTTTCGGAGCAGCAGTTTCTGCCGCAGCAAAAGAGGTGATAGTTCATCAAAGTCAGTCAGAAGTAGAACTGAGCAGTGCAGATGAAGAACTAGAAAGTGAGGACTCATATTCATCAACACTAAGTACAGAAAGTGAAAATAGTGTGATGGAATTAGCAACAAAAAAGAGAGAAACGAGATTAAAACATAAGAAAGGAGGAATATTACCGTTACAGAGAGTAACAAAACAAATTCAGAATGATTGGCCTGAAGTAGAAATTAAAGGAACTAAATATAAAAATCCCACCAGTAAGAATAGGGGAAGAGAGTTAATAAGAAAATGGGATAGAAAGATTATTCCTAATATTAACTTAACTTATGGACAGATGAGAACAGCTAGCCAGTCACCTCCTGCTTCACAAATAGCTAAACATGAAGGCTGGTCTAAATCAGGAAAACAAATTATATTTCAGGAAGGCTATGAATTTAATAGAAAAATAGTTAGAGAACTGGAGAAAATAATTAAGAATTTAAAAGCTGAAATGCAGCAGTTGAGGAGAGAATTAGACACAGTAAAGGGGTCAGCAAGCTATAGTGAGATTAGGATCTGAAACATCTGAGAGCTGGGAGAGCGAGGACACAGATCAGGAGAGAAAAAGCAGAAGAGGTGCTTATACTCCTAATGCTGGAATTAGTGATTTTCCAGTGAGACAGTTAGAATTTACAACTCCGAAGCGGAGTAGAGAAGAGCAAGATATACAAGCGAAATTATTAGAACTGCAACTGACAGATGCAGTAAGAAAACAGATAGGACCCAAAAAGAAAGGAGAAGATCATAGTGCTTATACAGATCGTATAATTAAAGCCGCAGAAAATGCAAGTTTAAGTTGTGAAGCCGTAACTCGTCTAGTTCATACATGCACAGGCCATGCAATATCTGCAGGAGCTATAGAAAAGGTTAGAAACTTAACAGGTACAGAGGACAAATATTCACAGTGGAAAGACATGTTAATCAATGCGTCTAAAGATCATGTTCCATTGTTAAGTGTATGGTTATCAGTAGAAGAAGAGATACCTATGACAGATAAGGTTAGACTGTTAAGGGATGTAGGAAGAAACATTCCAGGGGGATATAAATTAATAGCAATTCTAAATACCGTAACTAAAAAACAAATAGAGGAGAGACTTGCTGAATATGATTTAAATTCCCAACATGTAAGAGTAGTGAGGAGAAAAGAACCTCAAAATAAGAATATGCAAAAACAGCAGAAATTTAATTCTCCAAAAATGCAGAGTAGCAAAATGAGTGAGAGAAAACTCTATAATACTCGTTTTCAAACCAGACAGAGAGAAGGAAATAGAAATATTGTACCGAGAACAGAGACACAGAGTACAAAAATCTGGAAGAGAAATAACACAAGAGAGACAAGTTATATTCCAGATGATAAATGGGGATTGATAACCCCAGAAGAAAGAAGTGAAGTAATTCAGAAGCGTAAAACAGAAACTTTGAACACTAATAAAGTTAGGCGTACAAAGATAGCAGTCAAAAAAAAAAAAAAAAAACATGCAGTCAGATGCAGGAAGCACAAAAAAGGCAGTGGAGAAAAATCAAGAAACAACGCAATGAGAATTACTTGGCCTGTTGAAGAGGGACATTTGTGACCAGAGAGTAATAGAAAAAGAAGATAATTTATTTGTCAATTTGGAAGGAATAGAGTATCTTGTAGATACAGGAGCTCAGATGACCTCTACAACAGAGCCAATACAATTTACAGATAATATTTTAATTCAAGCTTATAATGGTAAAATAGAGGAAGAACAAATGAGAGAAAAGCTTGGTATTAAAATGATAAAAGGATCAGAGAACCTGTTAGCTGCAAAAGATCTAAAGAAAGTCTTTAGATTAAAAGAAGTAGATATTGAATCGGAATTAAAAAGGATACGCAGTAAAATGATAGGATCAGAAGGGGCGAAAAATGAATTAATACAATTCTTAAGAGTAGCACCTTATGGAAGATATAAAAATGATTGCGGAAAAGTTAGTAATATATATGAGCATGAAATACAAGGTGGAATACATAAACCACAACGTCAGTATCCGATTAATAAAATGGCTAAAGAAGAGTTAAATCAAACTATACAAGAATTAGTTGAACAGGGAGTTCTGAGAGAAGTTACATCTGCTTTAACAAATAGTCCCATACAACTAGTGCCAAAACCAGACAAAACTTTCAGACTAGTAACAAACTATAAAGCATTAAACAGAGTAACTAAACCAGATAGACATTATGTAATTAATGCTAGAGATACAGTTGAAAGACTAAGAGAAGGAGAATTTCTCACAAAACTAGATTTGGCGAATGGCTTTTGGTCGATTCCATTAGCAGAGAAAAGTCAAGAGAAAACGGCTTTTACTGTAAATAATAGACATTATGTCTATCAAAGATTGCCTCAAGGATATTTAAATTCGTCAGTAAAATTTCAAACGGTAATGACAGAGATACTTAAAGATTTACCTGTAGAAATTTATATTGATGATATATTGATTGTAAATAAAAATGAAAAAGAGCATGTAGAAACTGTAAAGAAGGTCATTAATCGCCTAGCAGAGGCAGGATTAAAACTTAACATTAAGAAATGTGAAGTGATGACAAATATAGTTGAGTTTTTAGGATTTTGGATATCAGCAGGAAACAGAGGAATTACACAATCAATGAAGGAAAGAATAACAGATTTAAAAACTCCAGAAAGCGTTAAAAACGTACAACAAATGATGGGACTAATGAATTATGTGAGAGATATAGTTCCTAAGTTTAGTCAAAAAGCTAAACCAATATATAATGCAATAAAAAGTAATAAATTATGTTGGTCTGAGGAAGCAGAAAAAGCCCTACAAAACTTAAAAGAAGCGATTTTAGGCTCAGGACAACTAGAAGGAAGAGATGACAGTAAATCTTTAGAAGTAGATTTAGAAATAGATACGATTGGTTATCAACTGATAGCAAGGAATGATAGAAGTAATATACCAATTTGTATAATGTCAGGAAGCTGGGAGAATCCAGAGAAAAAGTTTTTGCCGGTAGAGAAAAAACTAGCAGCTATTAGTAAGAGATATGCAGAATTACAAGGTCTCGCTCGAGGACAGAATATAATAATTAATGCAGATGAAGCCATAATTCAACATTTAACTAAGAATAAGATAAAAGATGCAAAAGCCCAAAATACTCGATGGCAAAGATGGGAAAATGTACTTTTAGATCCAAATTTAAGGATAGTAAATAAGGACAAGAAAAAATGTCAGAAAAAGAAAGTAAACTTGTTTAGAGGGATAACAGTGTTTACAGATGGATCAAAAACTCTTGCAGATGATAATTTAGCACATTGGGCATATATTATACAAACAAAGAAAGGGGAAGAAATAAGAGAAAGAGGCTCTGTTCCTGGCACAGCTCAATATGCAGAGGTAATGGCTGTTTTAAAAGCTTGTATTAAGTTAAAAGAAATAAAAGCTAAACAAGTTATTTTAATAACAGATAGTAAATATGTTGAAACAAGTTTAAATGAGAACTTAGACATTTGGACACAGAATGGTTATGTCACGGATCCACCCACAACTTCTTCCACACCAACCACCTGCACCCGCTCACAATCACCAGAATACTAATTACCACCTGTCATCAATTACCAGCCACTATATCAGTCACTCACCACATTCCCTCGTTGGCTGGTCTCGAGGTTGCAAGCTACTTACCTTCTACTCACCTCATGGTATTCCAGGACCTCCTGTGCCGTACGCCTTCATGACCGACCTGTCTCTAGGAAGAGGAAAAGCCTGGGTGTTGGACTCACAGTCTATGTTTACCGATCTCTTAGATCGTCGTTTATGTTTTGTTTGAAATCCTTTGAGTTTGAGTTAAGTTTGTGGAAAGGAAATAAATTAAGAAAAGTACTTCCACTAACCTTGTGTCTGCCTCTCCGTCCACACCTGACAGGTTATGCTAAATTTAATGGAAAGCCTGTTTTGCACAGTGAGCTGTGGAAGGAAATTTACGATTTAATAAGAGTTAGATCTAGTAGTAATTCATCAAGCTGGACACTCCACAGATGACACAGAAACGGCTCTAGGAAACAGAAGTAGACAAGTTAGCGAGAATGAGACGGATTATTGTAATCAAAGATGAAAATAATACCATTCAGAAAATACATGATTTGATGAAACATCCTAGTGTAAATCTAATGGGTAAAGTTTTATCAGATAATCATATAAATATTCCTAATTGGAGGAAAAAATATAGACAAATAAGACTGTTAGAACTATTAGAAATGACTATGGCAGCATTATACCAGCTTTCCTGTAGCTCAAATAGTAGAGCATGGCGCTAGCAACGCCAGGATCATGGGTTCGATTCCCAGGGAAAGCAAGAGCTGATAAAATGTAAAAACTGTAACTTGAATGCAATGTAAGTCGCTTTGGATAAAAGCGTCTGCTAAATGCATAAATGTAAATACCAGAAGAGGTTAATGAAGAATGGTCAATAGATATAGCAGGACCTTTAAATCCTAGAACAAGATCAGGAAAGCTAGAGGACTTAATGTCTAGTTGGTCTAGACCACAGAAAGTCCGTTGTGACAATGCCACTTATTTTGTTGGTGGGGAATTAGAAGAATGGATTTCAGAAAAACATATAGTTTTACATAAAGCTATACGCTATTCAGCGGAAAGTAATGGAATAGCTGAACGTGCGGTAGGAAGTTTGAAAAGCTTCTTTAGATCCAACTACAATAATTTAAGATGGGATGAGTATATGGAAGAGGCATTATACTATTGCAATTTAGCAAATAAAGAGAGAGAAATCAAAGAAAAAGAGGAGCAGTACAGTGACAGATGTCAGGTTGGAGATTATGTCTGGATAAGATTAGACAATAAAAAACCAACAAAACCTTTTAAAGATTTAATTACTAAAAAGGATAAGGTAATAAAAATAGTCGACAATCATACAGTAGAATTGTTGCAAAACGGACTATGGAGTAAAATAAATTTAATTTTAGCTAAAAAATAGTTAAATTTATAAGAAAGAAAGGAACCCTCATTCTAAACTGTAAAATACAGGAAGCTTGACACATGCATGAAGGTATGTGAGAGAGTTAAGGATGAGTGATGAAAGATATTAAAAGGCTATTAGTAGCGTGTCTCTGGATGGACCAAAGTTAAAAGAAGTTATCAAGGTATAGTGACAAGAAATGAATATACTTTGAAACAAAGCAAAAAAGATGAAACTGATAAGTGGCAGAGCAAAAAGAAAAGGCAGAGAAAAAGAAAAATCTTTACTGGCAATGGCTTGGCTGTCTGGCATTGTAAGTATAAGAATTCACTAATTACAATAAATTATAACAGTCCCCAAAGGAAGGGGAAAATGCAATACAATGTTTTGAGTGTGATGAAACTTTTAGAAGGGGAATGAAGCCCAATAAGCAAGAAAAGTCTTCTTACACACAAAACAGCCTCAAAACTCAGACCTGTATGAAGTAGTGAGTGAAGAAGGGAAACTGAGCAGAAAACTAAATTCTCTGTTATACTTTACAGGATAATGGAAGATGAAACTAAGTGTTGGACTCACACAGAAAGAAGTCCAAGAATTACGCGAAGATGGAAAAAGGTCTGCCGAGACAAACCATGCTTTGTTGTAACCATGCTAAGCATAGCTATAATTATTATAGCATTTTGGATTGTAGTAAAATCCAATAGGAATTTGACTGTAGTGGATCAAGATACAAAGGAAAAAGATGAAATTGAGTATATTGATCCTGACTATGAGATAGATAGAACCTTTGTGATAAACAAAGAAATTGACATTAAAAAGTCAGAGAAAGAAAATGTTAGACAAGAGCCTAACAGAAAGTCGCCAATAGCTAAGAAAGAGCTAGAAAAAGTGAGTAAAAGACGCTTTATTGAAGAATGTAAGGAACAATTCACTAAAGAGAAATATACACTTTATGAAACCTTGCAAAAGTTAAGAAATCCTTTTCCTAATTTAAAGTGGTATACTGAATCCACCAGAGAAGCTGAAGTGGCTCTAGGGTATAATAAATACTTAATGGATAAAAGGATGTTCTATCAGATCAGTATTATAACAGATAAATACTGGGAAGATTGCCCTGATGATAATATTAACGATTGCGTTAAGACCAGATACAACTGGAAGTTACATGTAATGTGGCGTAGAAACGTTTTGGATGTGTCAAGCAGTAGGGTTAAAGACCAAGCTTGCACTGCCGAAGAGATTTATTGGATTGGCTGTATTTGTACAAAACAGTGGAGATGTGATGTGAATTATAGCCACAGACCAGAGATAGACTCAAACGTTAAAGGAAAACATTGGCTAGTATTTTCAAATGAATATGGAATTAATAGTCAAGGAGTAATGTTTTCAACAATATTAAAACAACCACTATTGTGGGAAAATTTAATAACAGAAAATAATACAGTAACTGATCAAATGATAATACAGTTCAGACTGTTTGATTTGCTGCAAGATGTAGCAATGCATGAGACTGAAAAGATAGTTCCAGTCAAAATTAAAGGTCCAATGAAGGATTCCAAAACAGAACGTTTTGGAGTGAGAGTGCAGTATGACAATAAAAGATTGGGAAAATATTACCCAATACCTATAGTTAGAATGAGGTACAAAAACGATAAGAACATAATTACATGGGCAATTCCTAAGGAAATTCCAGAATACTATAGAAAGGAAGATATACCAAAACCGGTATATAAACTAACAAGGAATTTCAGAGGTGACCTAAAAGAAGGGGAATTATTTAATCTGAAAACCTTTTGGATAGTGAGATATTTTGAAGATATAAAGCAAACTGGAATTGCAAATTGGGAGTGTTTAAATCGAACAATTGATAGCAATGTAAGGAGAAATGACATTAATCAAGGCATCAGTAGACTGTTATCTGAGCCTATTGAGACTGACATGAGTATATTTGCAGATACATTAGTAGAATACAATGTACAAGAAAATGGAAGATGCATGCCTCCATTACCACTTTATTTCATAGTGGCTAAGAAACAATATTTTGAAGAAAAGGTTAGTTTGGAGAAGTCCAAAAGTATATGGTCTGTATTGGATAACAAGATAACAGAAAAAGTTATAATCCTTAGTGGGGTCTCAGTACGCACATACAGAACCTTGAAGTGGATAATAAGTAATTTTTGCATGATATTAATCATAGTAACTGGACTGTTCTTACTAATTATTTTGGAGCAGACTGGCATAGGGAAACTCCTCAGAATGATTTGTTTCAAAACCTGTACATTTCTGAGAAAGTGTAAAAGAGGAGAGAGACAGCCCACTGATAGTAATTTACATTCAACTCGTCATGCGAATAAAGAAATTGGTGTTGTGAAGCCATATGAAAAGACGTATGTTTAAAACATATGAGACAGAACGCTTGAGAATTTGACACGAGCAGACAATGGCTTTTAGTAGGATGTATACCTCAGAGTCCACTGGACACTTAGACAGCCTGGATCATTTCGACATACTGGTAAACATTACTGAATTATTCTATCTAAGAAAGAATAATGCTGTTTACTGATAATAACTGAACTTTGTGATTAAAGAAAAAGATAAAATATGTAATATTAGAAATGAAGAAATCATTTGAAATATGTTTGTTTATAGGAACTTAAACGAACAGAAAGAGGGCAAATGTTGTCACGACATCAGGATTATTGGATTGCTGTTAGAGATGATGAATGCATGAATTGTCATCAGATGTTGTTCATTCAAAAGGCTGGTTTTGTCATGGGAGATCTGTGTCAAAACTGTTTTAAAAGAATTAGACTTGTAATCTGGTACACCAATGAAAATGGGACATTGGAGTATTGTGTAAAATCACATGAGCTGATAACATGTCTGAGTACAGAAGTGTTTGAACAATGTAAAAATAAGTTGAAAGTGCTACACCCAGAGGTCAGAGATTTATACAATGACTTGAGTGCTCACAGAGAATGGCTAAAAGATGATTTGTTTTTAGTACATGAATTACATGGCAAGTACAACAGTGATGTTGTGAGAGTGGTGAAGTTTGATGAAGTATTTTATTTTATAGACGAGAACATTGACAAGGTCACTGGAGATGACAGAACATCCACCACAGACACGATTGTCTCGACAGAGCTTCAAAATGACGAAGACGGCTTTTGGGGCAGTATCTAAACCTGAATCCAACATTTAATTTATTGGGTATTGTAGAAGATGCCTGATTTATGGAAGAAGCTGCACGTTTATTTGTGAAGACTCTAAGGGACATTTAATTGGAGCATGCTATCATGAAATTACTGATGGAAATTTGATGAGATACAAATTTGGACAGTATTTGACTATTATAAAACAAAGCACAGGAATTTGGCCTATTGGAGATATTGTGAGGGGAAAAGTTATAGAAAGCAAAATTGTGAGGCCTAAGAACAAACGACCCTGGGTTGATCACTACTTCAACGTATTTCAGATGAACGTCCTAACTGAATCAGGACAAGTGTATACTACACTGAGCAAGTATAACAAAAAGAAGAAATGTTATGTACCTTACATAAACTTTGAGATAAGAGAGTAAATAGCAGACAAACTTGCATGATGTTAAGGAAAATGAGCAATTGTTCTATTGCAAGTTTGCCTTTTTAACAGTATTTGTTCTAAAGACTGCAAACATTAGGGTTGTATCCTCTGTTCAATCTGCGTCTGCTATTGTTGTTCCTTCTTTCCCTATTTCTTAATTCCTGTGACACCTAAAGAACAGTGAGGAAAGGATGGACTATTGGATGGGAAAGGCCTATGAGGGTGTCTTCACCGCAGGGTTGGCCCCCGAAGCCTGTTGCATCCGGTTCTTCCCTGGGTTCCTCACTGGTCCATGTGTCCTGTCCTATCCCTGTAGGTGGTGTGCAAACTTTAGTGTGTGACATCTCCATCCTCTAATGGAACATCAGTCATAACAAACATCATAACCCAGAGAGGATAGGTGAGTGACTGGAGTGTGCTGTAGTATAGCTTTGAAGGCTGTGAGTGTACTTAACTAGCATTCTCTCAATGGAAGGAAGTGACAGTCACCTTCCTGTAGTTTTATTTACAAAGAATCTTTCAGCTTTGTTGTACATTACTGGAAAATTAAGCACTCACAGCCCTAACAGTTAACACCTGAGCAAACTGCTCCAACAGTTTGGTGAAGCGGGGAGGGGCTGCTTCAGAGTACTAAGTAGACTGAGCAGAAGCTGAGTAAAGCTGTTAATTTCTCCTAATGTCTTTTTGCTTTTCCTACACTCTTTCATCCAGTGTCCAGGTTTACCACAGTAATGACAACTGCTCTCCTTCTTAGGACATTTACGTTTCTGTCGGTTCTCTGTGTTGACCTTAAAGGACGCTGCTGCAATCTTTACGCTGGCTTTAACATCAGAGTCTCTTTCCCAAGTAGCTAACCTGTCCAAGCTGTTTTGCAAGCTTCCAGTGGACCATGTTAGATCTAAGAACGGCAAAGCTGATCTGTACTCTGATAAAAGGCCATCAAACCATGTTCGAACTAGTGGTCCTTTGTCATCAAGCACACTTTCAGAATCATCCACTATTCCACTGTAAGTTACAGCTGACTGACAAAACCTTTCAGTGTATTCACTCACAGTTTCTTGTTTCCTTTGCACACAGTTAGTGATTCTGGACCAGTCTATTTTGGGTCCCATGATATTCTTTAGAATTTTCAAAACCCCTTCTCTCAAATCGCCTTTACTGGCATGTTGTAGTTCAGAAGTAACAGCAGACTCAAAACTGTTGAATTCAGATTCAGTTAGAATTTGTGACATCAGCTGTGTGACTTCTGCTAACGACATGTCGTAGAGACGCATTTTGTTGATCAATGCTCTTCTAAATTCAGAAAAATCTGTGCGTGCTGAGGGTAAGCTCTGGGATAGTCTCTCTATATCTTTAGGTCCTAGTGTTTCGGCAACAGTTTGTACTTGCACAACAGAAGAGTTGAGAGGAACACTGTCAGTTTCCTCAATTCTCTGAGATCTTCTCCTAGCACCACACACATTGTCCAAATTTACAGGCACATCAATTACTGATTGGAGAGCTACATCTCTTTCAAAGAATGCTTGTAAATCAGGGTAAATGTTATCCGGCTGACTAACTTCCACATCAGTTTTTGCTGCAGCTTTGTTGCGGTTCAATTTCTTAGTCAAAGAGGATACTCTAGCTTGAAGCTCATTGTTCTGTTTCTCTAGCTCTGAGTTACGCTGAGATTGTTGTGTAGCTAGTGCTAAACCAAATTCTCTGTGGCAGAAGATAATGCCTTTCACATTGTTCTTGCGAATACATGCTCCTAATACCTTTTTACACTCATCTACAGACCAAGTCTTGTCTGGATGGAGCTCATATTTCTCAGTTAGTTCTTGTCTAACTTTCTCAGTGATCATTAGGTTCATTTGTTCCCCTAACAGTGTTTTGAATTCACTATCTGACCACAATGGAGTCGCAAGACCACCCTTTTCTGTTGTTGGAATCCGTCTAGCATTCCTTCTAACCATTTTGTACGTTTCTTCTGTACCACACAAACAAACACTAAAACTTCTCTGATCAACAGAGGGTACATTTGTTAACACAGCTTAACTATTGTTAACTTTCCAAATTACCAACACTTCACACTTAACTTCCCTGCCTACAAGAACAGAGGATAAACCAAAATTATTAGCATGAAATGCTAACCTTCTCTGCCTAAAACAAAGGATAACCAATATTAGCATGTGATGCTAATCTTCCCTGCCTGAAAACAGAGGGTAACATACTATTAGCACGTGATGCTAATCTTCCCTGCCTGAAAACAGAGGGTAACACACTATTAGCACGTGATGCTAATCTTCCCTGCCTGGACAGAGGATAACCTTCATCTCTAAAAGGACATTTTTAGAGGATAACTTAGCTAACCAAACCCTACAGCTGTCTGTTAACTCTTCTCTGACGGCGCAGAGGATAACAAATTTGTACTGGTCTTAAAGGTTCTTTTGGATTAGAGACAGCACTCACCACAACCTTGGTTGAGAGAAAAATTCAGTCTGGAAATCTTTGTACAGCTAGAAGTTTTCACTGGATTCCAAAAGATGCAGTCTGGAAGCAGATCTTTGTTTTAGCTTGAAGTTTTCAATCTGGATTCTGGAAAAAGCTGGAACTCTATCCGGGTCACGGCACCATCTGTTGTGAACTTTTATCTTCTAAAGTTTAGGCAACTCAGAAGTGAAGACCATGGAGACTTCGGGTTGTATCTTCAGCAGGATTCTTTTATTGAGAACACAAGCTGTTGGTAGCTGTAGTCATCGAAAATCTCAACTAAAGCAGTGATACATTGTAGTTTAAATACATTTAGGGGGCAGTGCTTAGGAATGGAAACAAAGCACCTGGGTGACGTCCTTAAAGCATGCAAATGAGGTATTCAGGTATAGCATCCTGCCCCATTTAACCACTCCTAATCTAATCAGCCTAACTGCCCAAAGGGTTGGGGCAGGGGCATCAAGAGCAATTACAAACAAAAGGCAAGAGTCTCCATCGTCTGGCTCATTTCACTTACAATAAGAGAACAGGAACTGGCAGGGACCTCTTGTTACCAACTTTGTTTAACAGAATTGTTCATCTGATGTCATCATCTTCACCATAAATGCTAAATACAATGTATATAACTTCTTCAGTTTGTACACTATTACATTGGAATCTAAATTAAACATTTAAATAAATTTGTAATCCCACAGTACGATCAGATGCTGATTCTGCGTGACAGCTCTCCGGTGCCAGATTTGCCTTGCCAAGAAACTTGCCAAGAAAGACGCCGAAAGAGAGACGACAAGAACACCGAGCTTGTAAACCTTAGTTTTTATTTCTGTTTTTATATTTTATTTGTAATGTATTTAACCTATATACAATAAAACTATATTTAATTATAACTAAGAAGCTCGCCTGCCTGAAGAGTCTGATTTATAGACTTGAGCAAGAACAGACCACGGAGAAGTCTTCTGAGACCTATTTTGTGAGTATGAAATTTAAATGCTTATAGGATAGGACAGATTCGACTTTCTTTACCTTACCTGAGAATAAATAAAATAAGGTAGAAGGTGTATAGAATTTCGCACCGCAAAACAGTGGCTAGACTAATCACGTCTCTTGTGGGGAGATGGATGGGTCCCCTTGAAGCCTATCAACACATCAGGCAGGCCTGTGCTATTAACCCTGTAGGCGCCAGGGTTTTTTTGAAAAAATGCTGGATTTTGACATCAAGATTTCAAAAGTTTGTAACTTGAAAGGGCTTAAAGATAGAGATCTACTGTAAATATGAAAAATGTTGGGCATGACCGAAAGTTTATGTGGGGTGTAAATATACTCATCTAATTTGCATATTATGATGTCATCAGGGGGCGGCCCTCTTGAATTTCATAATATTCAGGAAATAGTAGATATTGAATTGATATTTGAACTTATTTGCATGTTTTTTAGGGTTTTTTTGTCTTTTTATCCTCATTCCAAATGATCAGGAAAAGAGGAAACCAACAATAAAACGGGATAAAGTACTAAATTATTACTATATTACTAGACTATATAGTAGTAAAACGCATATGAACAGTAGCCTACTTTTTGATCAGTTCATCAGTAATATTCAGGAAATAATAGATATTGAATGGATGTTTGAACTTATTTGCATGTTTTGTTTTTTGTTTTTTTGTCTTTTTATCCTCATTCCAAATGATCATGAAAAGAGGAAATCAACAATAAAACAGGAGAAAGTAGTAAATTATTACTATATTACTGTGCCATAGTAAAATACATGTACCTATTTTTTTTTATCAGTTGACCAGCTATCTGCCCAATCAGGTATCTAGGTGACATTTTATAGTTCTTGAGAGTATGTACCTCTCATTGCATGGCACAGCGCACAGACCTACCCCTCACTGACTACACCTGTACTGCCTGCCGGCGGTCCTTTGAGCACGCGCAATCAGAAAAAAAGATGCATTCTGGCCGACCATCAGCAACGTGATGCCTCTCCTATGGACACTAAGACCATGTCCACCCCTGCCACCCTCATCCTTGTTGGGCAAAGGCTCGAAATGATCACTTGATGGTGCTTCGTGAACACTCTCGCCATTTACGGCGGCGCCATTGCACATGCAAAGATGTACTGGGAGATGCGCGATCATTAGACGGCCGATCGTCATTTCCAAAGGCAAATATTCCCCTTCAGAGTCAGAATAGGCAAATAACATTTGCAACACATCCTCACGGTACAACTTTTTATTAGCCATTTGGCGATTTTCTCTCACAAATCTCACAATTTACTCAGACGCTATGAACTGAACTGCTTCCGCATCAATGACACGATAGCTCACTTGCTCTGCTATTTCCTCGAACGAATTTGGTCTAGAATCGAAGTACTACATGTCTGCCATCTAGTGGTAGGGAATACAAATTAGATATTAGATTAGATTAGATTCAACTTTATTGTCATTACACAAGTACAGGTACAGGGCAACGAAATGCAGTTTAGGTCTAACCAGAAGTGCAATAGCAGCAAGTGCAGGATAAACAATGGTTGAATAAGTGCAGGACAAGGATATGTACTGAATATATGTATAAATATATATAGAAAGATGGTTATTACTATAAACAGAATTTACAGGTGAATATGTATAGTGAATAAATATACAGATGGCTATTACTATAAACAGAATTTACAGGTGATATGTACTATCAATATAATATATATACAGATGGCTATTACTATAAACAAGGTGTAAAAGTGCAGTGGAAGTGATTGCATATTACAATTAGACATACGGTGCAAAATGTTAATGTAAACATTGATAATGTAAACAACAGTCGGCAGTGCAAATGAGCATAGTCCAATTTAGGTATGGTAGTGCAAGATACAAAAGTAAACAGTTGTTACTGTAATAAAATTTACATTCAGTAGTGCAAATAAGCCCGATGTGAGGTAGGAGAGAAGAGTTAACAATATATGAGGAAGTGGATCAACGGGGGTTAGAGTTCAGTAAAGAGACAGCTCTGGGGAAGAAACTGTTCTTTAATCTGCTGGTCCTGGTCCGGAGGCACCTGAAACGCCTGCCGGAGGGCAGGAGAGAAAACGGTCTGTGGGCTGGGTGAGAGGAGTCCTTAAGGATGCTGCGAGCTCGATGCAGACAGCGTTTCCTCTGGATGTGTTCGATGGCAGGTAGTGGAGTCCTGTGATGCGCTGGGCAGTTTTCACCACCGCTGCAGTGCCTTGCGCTCCGCAACAGAGCAGCTCCCATACCATACTGT
Source organism: Onychostoma macrolepis (assembly GCF_012432095.1). Lineage (NCBI taxonomy): Eukaryota > Metazoa > Chordata > Actinopteri > Cypriniformes > Cyprinidae > Onychostoma > Onychostoma macrolepis. The sequence goes on from NC_081173.1 coordinate 33,323,216, forward strand.
GACACAGTTGGTCAGGATGCTTTCTATTGCGCAGCGATAGAAGTTCACCAGGATAGCCGAGGAGAGCTGATTCTTCCTCAGTGTCCTCAGAAAGAAGAGGCGCTGGTGAGCCTTCTTGACCAGGCTGGAGGTGTTGGTTTTCCACAACATGTCCGCTGAGATGTGGATCCCCAGGAACTTGAAACTGGAGACACGCTCAACAGCCATTCCATTGATGTGGATGGTGTCGTGTGCCTCTTGACTCCTTCCTGAAGTCCACGATGAGCTCCTTCGTTTTGGTGGTGTTGAGGAGCAGGTTATTTTCAGTGCACCATGTGGCCAGGTGCTGGATCTCCTCCCTATAGGCAGTCTCATCGTTGTTACTGATGAGGCCAATCACCGTGGTGTCGTCTGCAAACTTGACGATGGAATTAGATCCATACACAGGCTTGCAGTCGGAGGTGAAGAGGGAGTAGAGAAACGGGCTTAGCACACAGCCCTGTGGTACACCAGTGTTAAGTGTGATGGATGTGGAGCAGGTGAATCCTGATCGAACATTCTGGGGTCTGTTGGTCAGGAAGTCCAAAATCCAGTTGCACATTGAGGTATTGATGCCCAGGTCTCCAAGTTTGGCTATTAACTTGGTTGGGATGACAGTGTTGAATGCTGAGCTGAAGTCAACAAACAGCATACATGCATAAGTGTTCTTATTGTCCAGGTGAGTGAGCACAGAGTGCAGTGCCATGGAAACTGCATCCTCTGTGCTCCTATTGCTACGGTAGGCAAACTGGTGTGAGTCCAATGTGGATGGTAGAGAGTCTTTTAGGTGTTCCAGGACCAGCCGCTCAAAGCACTTCATGACGATGGGTGTGAGTGCTACAGGGCGGTAGTCATTAGGGCACCTCGGACTAGAGTGTTTTGGCACTGGCACAATGGCGCAATTGGTGGCAGTTTCTCTGTTGTCTCTTTCAAAGGGAGCATAAAAGTAATTTAGCTCGTTCAGGAAGTTGACATCAGTGGCTGCGGGGGTGGAGTGGGTGAGTTTGTAGTCACTGATGGCCTGAATGCCTTGCCACATGCGTCGAGGGTCAGAGTTGGAAAAGTGTCCCTCTATCTTTAGCTTGTAGCAGTGCTTGGCCTTTTTGATGCCCCTCTTCAGGTTTGCTCTGGATGTGCTGTAGGCTTGTGCATCTCCTGATCTGAAGGCAGTGTTGCGTGACTTCAACAGGAGTCGCACTTCCTTGTTCATCCAAGGCTTCTGATTTGGATATGTGGTGATCTGTTTCTGGGTTGTAACACTGTCAATGGTGATATTGATATGATCCAATACAGAGGAGGTGTAAGAGTCAATGTCTGTGTGAGCGCCACTGGTGGCTTGAGAAGCAAACATACTCCAGTCTGTGTGTAGAAACCTTTCGTGGAGTGTGGAATCTGCCCCCGCAGGCCACACCATGATGGTCTTCACTGATGGCTTCACACGGTTGATGAGGGGTGCATATTTGGGGGTGAGGAACAAAGAAAGGTGATCTGACTGTCCCAGGTGGGGGAGGGGTGTCGCAACGTAAGCTCCAGCCATGTTTGTGTAAACATGGTCTAAGGTTTTGCTTCCTCTGGTGTGACAGGAAACATGCTGGTGAAACTTGGGTAGCACTGACTTTAAGTTTGAGTGATTAACCCTCTGGGGTCGACAAACGCATATATGCGTTTTGAGGCAAATTTTCCTGATAAGGCCGAAATGAGCTTGAATTGCTCTGCCATTTTTGATCGTACAGATAAGAGCAATACACCATTCGAATCTGTAAGGGGTCTACTTTTATTTGTATACACTCATAATAACAACTAAACTTTGTGCTTCTGAAGAATAAAGAAAACAAACAGGGTGCGCTCTCTGTCTTCTCCGTCTCCGCGAACTGTTTTTAGAAACGCGTCACTAAAATGAACTGTAACTCAGCAAATACTTCACACAGAGACTTGAGAAATATATCTATAGAAAGCTTGAAGTGTCTACTTTGAAATGAAGCAAGTCTTATCGAAAACAAACATTCCGTGATGAAGTAATCCGTATGAAACCAACACGATGTTCAATCTGTCCCGTCTGACTCATTATCTCTAATGTGATCCCGCCCTTGTGCAGCTCGCGCTGTTCATATGTAAATAGCCACGTGGGGCGTGCGCGCGTGCAAACGCCCAACACAAAAGAGTGAAGAGAAGCATCGCGGCTACTGGTCGTTTCTGGAAGACGCGCCGAGTAAAAGCAGGATTTCCCTCGAAAGAAGAACACGATTTCATCCAGCAGAGGAGATGAGTAAGTAATGTTTCTTTTTTACATTAGTTACCGTTTTATTGTGACATAAACTTGAACAGATTTACTAACAGTTAGCTGGGTTTTCCCCCAAACGACAACATGATGAATGCTACGCATCTAAAAATGTTTAGACCATGTTTATTATTAATACTCTGTTCACAAATAGATTTTAATAGCGTGCTAAACAATAATAATTCGTTTCTCAGATATAAAATATCATTTTTTTATAGTACAAAGTACATCCTTTTATTGTACAAAGCGTGTTTGAGTCTGTGGCTACAGAATCATATCATAGGCTACTATAAAATCATACATACTAGACTATATGACTGCAAAATCATAGTTGGGTTTTTCTAAGTATGTTTAGTACATGTTTATTATTAATAGCCTACTCTGTTCAGAAATAGATTTTAATAACGTGCTAAACAATTAGTTTCTCAGATATAAGATTTCTTTCTCTTTTTTATGATAGTACAAAGCATGTGTGAGTCTATGGCTACAAAACATATATATATATATATATATATATATATATATATATATATATATATATACAGATGTTCCTGATATTAACATGCTCACAAATGTTCTTTGTTTGTTTGTATTTTATTGAATCAGATACCAGCACCAGATGTATCCTGATGTCTCTTCAAACTGTTTTCCTCTGAGAGCGCTGCACCAACATCAGATGTTCAACTACACTGATATTCTATGTTAAAACAAGCTCCTTTTCTACTGATTATGTTTTTTCTTCTTGAATCCATGGAAAGAAGTAGAAACACTTAAATAACACACGTAAATATCAGGTATGATTTACTTGTTTCACTTGTTGAACAGAATCTGTTGCAGGAATGACTCAAAGTCTGTTCACATCTCTGTGGTTAGATCAGTGTGCACAATAATGTGTCTTTGACCTTCATTATGTATGTTTTGATTATACTGTGTTGTAAATAAAATACAAATAATTTAAAAAACCCTTTTTTTCAATCTCCTCACATTCTGTCTTACCTGCCTCACAGTCACACTGATGGGCCATTAGGGGAGGGCCCTTTGTCTCTCAGGTGAGACTCACTTAATATTCATGGCCATTGCCACTCCCTCGCATATAGACCCTCGATGACAAAACATGTCTTGAAAATTTTAAATCAATATATTGTTTTCTGTGAATGAGTAAGCAGAATGATTTTCACATAATTTTGAAGTAAATATTCTAGGCTACAAGACTGATTACTCAAAAGTCTTGGTCAGGACTATTTAGTATGGGTTTTAAGGCCTTATTTCAGCTACATTTTTTTCCCCAAAACGTACTAACCACGCATAATATTTTTTTTCTAAAAAATGCAAACATGTACATCCATCTTGGTCACATATTATTGTAGCACAGTTTGTGCTGAATACAAAAAAAATTACATGTTGGTCAATAGTATGTTTTAAGTAGCTGAAATAAGCACAAATATCAGGGCATGTCAAAACATCTCAAGGGCCCCAAAATGACCTCAGACCCCAGAGGGTTAAAGTCACCTGCAACAATAAAAGCCGCTTCCGGGTGATCAGTCTGTTGTTCACTGATGGCTGCGTGAAGTTCTTTCATAGCAAGCTTGGCATCAGCATCCGGGGGAATATAGGCTGCAGTTATAATGGTGGAAGTGAACTCCCGCGGTAGATAAAACGGTCTACATTTAACCATGAGAAACTCAAGGTTAGCTGAACAATGACTCCCAACAATAGCAGAGTTTGTGCACCAAGCTTTGTTAATGTAAATGCACAATCCACCACCTCTGGTCTTACCGAGCCATCTAATGTTCTATCCGCCCGAGTGTGTGGCGTCCGCTAGCTCAATAGCGGTGTCCGGTATTCCGCTGTTTAACCAGGTTTCCGTGAAGATTAGGACGTTACAGTTCAAAAGTTTCTTGCTGTGTGTGATGCTGAGTCGAATCTCCTCCATTTTGTTCACTAGCGACCATACATTGGCAAGGAAAATGCTGGGTAAAGAGAGCCGGTGTGGTGTTAGCCTTAGCTTAGCTCTTAGTCCTCCGCGCTTCCCCCGCCTTTGTTTACGATCTCGACCCCGCCTGCGAGCACTTCCACCCGGCCGGGTAGGGTGCATAGCCTCGGGTGTCCTAGCGATCTGAGGAAGGAGTCGAAGATTGTCCATAAAAATGTCGGAAATTCGCAAACCGATATCCAAAAGCTCACAACGGGTGTACAATGTAAAAGCACAACTGTTCTGCACGAACAGGCCCGAGATGAGTAAGAAAAATACCGCAAAATTGCAAAATCTGGAGAGACCCAGAGCCTCGCGATGTACTCGCGCCGCCATCTTGGGATAATCATCCCAAGATGGCGGTATTATTACACCATATTAGGAACTACAGTCTATTTAATGAAATATGACGTCTTGTCGCAATTTTCCGACTTTGGCGCTTAGAGGGTTAAGAAGGAATACAAAAATTGCAGACCTCTATCCATGCATTGCACTGCAGTATCCATGCAGTATCACACAAATACTGTCAGTCCTCTGCTGGTAAACCGCTCCGCAAGTTTGTCTGATGAAGCTGCTGATGCGTTACCTGTGAGCGAGCGACTTAATTCAGTTGGTCTGGACAGTCTTGACATTGACTCATGTGACATCTCAGATGCATGTAAACAGCGGTTGGTAAACCTGATTCTGAGTTACAAAGATGTCTTTTCACGTAGCCATCTTGATTGTGGGAAAGCTAAGGGCTTCGTACACAGGAAACACCTTTCAGACACTAGACCAATCAGGCTTCCATTCAGATGAGTAGCACCCAGTCAGTATCATAAACTGCGGCAGGTACTGACCAAAATGGAGGAGAAGGAGATAGAAAGAAGAAAGAAGGAGATAGTTAGGCGATCTACCAGTGAGTATGATTCTCCTCTCGTTTTGGTCTGGAAGAAGAATGGGGACTTGCTTGTATTAGGGGTTGAACGACTTCTGATTTTTTAAAGTCGACTTTTATGTGATGAAAGTCGAGTCAAAGTCGACTAGTTGCTGATGACATCATTAATGAACAAATAAGTCTGGAGCTGTGACAAACACCTTGTGCACAGCTATGGCATATGACACAGTGCTGCCCACAGGGCTATTGCTCCTATCACAGCTTATTTTTATCAGTTCTTGGATTTGGGTCGTTATATTTCTCACAGATTTCTGCTCGTTCTAAATGAGATACAGATAAAGTAGCACAGTAAAGATTACATTCATATGAATGCATTAGTGAGAGCGATTGCATGTGTGAATTAATTCTTTCTGGCAGTGACTCTCCACTAGTAGTGAAGCTGTGGGATTTAGTTATTAAGAAATATATGCTTGAACTTTTCAGTTCAAGTTATTTTATTGAGAAATCACAAAATAGTGTTGACAGTACATTTCCATGCTGAACGATTCGGTGTATGAGCTACTGTCTGAAGCCAATGTGTTTGCGTTACAGAGCAGCAGTGCATTATATTTGAATGGCAATTAACTGACCTGTACTATAAGCTATTTAAAACGTGCATTCTCCCATTCAATTTCGAGCATCCAGTAATAAAATCACACATGTCTTGTGGAGCGCTTTCAGAGTATGCATTTATTTGTCATTTTAACTGTTTGGAAATGCAGCGTAAATGTGGAAGTCTTACAGAGATTTCTTATACTGTTGTGCCCTCTATAGGACCAGCGACTAGTTGACATCAAGCTTAAAGCGTCATGGCAGAGCATTAAAGTCAACTAGTCGATTAGTTGGTGCAACCCCTAGCGTGTATGTTCAGACTTCCGCTGGTTGAACAGGAGAACTCTGAATGAAGTGCATCCTCTTCCACATCAAGTCAAGTCAAGTCACCTTTATTTATATAGCGCTTTTAACAATACAGATTGTGTCAAAGCACTTAACAGTATCAAATTGGAGGATAGAGTGTCAGTAATGTATAATGATAAGATTAAACACTCAATTTTCAGTTAATGGCATTCCATTATTGAATTCAGAGATGTCATTGTTTAGCTCAGTTTAGTTTAAATACAGGTGCATCTCAATAAATTAGAATGTTGTGGAAAAGTTCATTTATTTCAGTAATTCAACTCAAATTGTGAAACTTGTGTATTAAATAAATTCAATGCACACAGACTGAAGTAGTTTAAGTCTTTGGTTCTTTTAATTGTGATGATTGTGGCTCACATTTAACAAAAACCCACCAATTCACTATCTCAACAAATTAGTATTCTTCATAAGACCAATAAAAAAAAACATTTTTAGTGAATTGTTGGCCTTCTGGAAAGTATGTTCATTTACTGTACATGTACTCAATACTTGGTAGGGGCTCCTTTTGCTTTAATTACTGCCTCAATTCGGCATGGCATGGAGGTGATCAATTTGTGGCACTGCTGAGGTGGTATGGAAGCCCAGGTTTCTTTGACAGTGGCCTTCTGTAACGTGTCTGCCTGTCCTAGTCCCCGTTTTCCTTATTTGGTTAGGTTCCGTTTCTTGTTAATTAATTACCTCTCATTATCCCCACCTGTTTTGAATTACGTTGTTTGCTCTTTTGTTCCCTTTCCTTTAAAAGTCCTCAGTTCTCCGTTTGTGTTTGTCCGTTCTTAATGTGAAGTATATTAAATGGGAAAAGTGCGTTGAAGCCATTTCATTCTCTCATCATCCATTTAGATTTAAGTTTGCTCATGCCACAACCACAAACCCCTAACAGAAGAACGGACCGCTACAAAAAATGGAAGTCGTCGCCCGCACCAGCCTGCCGCTGCTGATTCCGGGACGCCGCCGTCTGCGGCTGGTCCCGGCCCGCTGGGCAAAGTTCAGGCCGGTTCGGCTGCCAAGCCCACCACCGATCGCGGTAATGGACCGACAGCCATGGGTGGCTCTCCCAAACCCACCGTTCACGGGAAAATTCCGCCCGCCGTTGGCGGCTTACCTAAGCTGCCGACACGGAATACGACAAGCCCGCCGAAACGGAATACGGCAAGCCCGCCGAGAAGTATGGCAAGCCCGCCAACCGAAACTCACGTACCCATAGGAATTCTAGTGGAATATGAAGAGATGACATACCCACCAATGCCCGCTCCTCGCAAACGCCCGCCAGTGCCAGCTCCTCGCAAGAGCTCTCCTGTGCCTCCGCTGGTCCCGTCCAGCTCCGCGCTTCAGGAGCGCCACCCAGTGCCTGCTCCACGAAGGCGCCTCCCTGCCTCCACGCTACCCGAGCGTGTCCAAGAGTCTGCGCTTCAAGAGCGCCCCCTGTGCCTGCGCCACGAAGGCGCCTCCCTAGCTCCGCGCTTCCCGAGCGCATTCAAGAGTCCGCACTTCACGAGCGCCACCCAGTGCCTGCGCCACGAAGGCGCCTCCCTGCCTCCACGCTACCCAAGCGCATCCAAGAGTCCTCGCTTCAAGAGCGCCCCCCTGTGCCTGCGCCACGAAGGCGCCTCCCTGCCTCCACGCTACCCAAGCGCATCCAAGAGTCCTCGCTTCAAGAGCGCCCCCCTGTGCCTGCGCCATGAAGGCGCCTCCCTAGCTCCGCGCTGCCCAGGCGCATTCAAGAGTCCGTGCTTCAAGAGCGCCCCCCTGTGCCTGTGCCACGAAGGCGCCTCCCTAGCTCCGCGCTGCCCGAGCGCATCCAAGAATCCGCGCTTCCAGAGCGCCTCCCAGTGCCTGCGCCACGAAGGCACCTCCCTACCTCCACGCTTCCCGAGCGTATCCAAGAGTCTGCGCTTCAAGAGCGCCCCCCTGTGCCTACGCCACGAAGGCGCCTCCCTGTCTCCACGCTGCCCGAGCGCCCCCAAGAGTCCGCGCTGCCAGAGCGCCCTCAAGAATCTCCACTGGTTCCGTCCAGCTCCGCGCTTCCAGAGCGCCCCCTAGTATCTGCGCTGCCAGAGCGCCCTCAAGAGTCTCCGCTGGTTCCGTCCAGCTCCTCGCTTCCAGAACGCCCTCAAGAGTCTCCGCTGGTTCCGTCCAGCTCTTCGCTTCCAGAGCACCCTCAAGAATCTCTGCTGGTTCCGTCCAGCTCCGCGCTTCCAGAGCGCCCCCTAGCATCTGCGCTGCCAGAGTGCCCTCAAGAGTCTCCGCTGGTTCCGTCCAGCTCCGCCCAGAGCGCCCCTAGTATCTGCGCTGCCAGAGCGCCTCAAGAGTCTCCGCTGGTTCCGTCCAGCTCCTCGCCCAGAACGCCCTCAAGAGTCTCCGCTGGTTCCGTCCAGCTCTTCGCTTCCAGAGCACCCTCAAGAATCTCTGCTGGTTCCGTCCAGCTCCGCGCTTCCAGAGCGCCCCCTAGCATCTGCGCTGCCAGAGTGCCCTCAAGAGTCTCCGCTGGTTCCGTCCAGCTCCTCGCTTCCAGAGCGCCCTCAAGAGTCTCCACTCGTTCCATCCAGCTCCTCGCTTCCAGAGTGCCCCCAAGAGTCCGCGCTTCCAGAGCGCCCCCAAGAGTCCGCGCTAAGATTGAAAGCCCCTAATTTCACCTTTAAAATTTTGGGGCGGGGGGGCTATTCCCCGGTGAATTCTGCTCCGTCTTGGGCGCCCAGGACGGAGCAGGAGGCTTGGACGACCATGGCGGATCCGGGAGTTTGGGCGCCCAAGACCTCGAAACCTCCGCCATGGCTCCTCAAGCTCCCTGCTCCGCCATGGTCGTCCAAGCCTCCTGCTCCGTCCTGGGCGCCCAAGCTCCCTGCTCCGCCATGGCCTTCCGAGCCTCCTGATCCGCCATGGCCTTCCGAGCCTCCTGACCCGCCATGGCCTCTAAGAATCTCCTGTTCCGCCCTGGATGCCTCCTCTGTATCCCTGTCCTGCACCGGCGTCCAGGGCGCCCACCCCCCCTCCCAGGTTGTACTGTTACGGCGCGGGACGCGCCTACCGGGAGGGGGAGGTACTGTAACGTGTCTGCCTGTCCTAGTCCCTGTTTTCCTTATTTGGTTAGGTTCCGTTTCTTGTTAATTAATTACCTCTCATTATCCCCACCTGTTTTGAATTACGTTGTTTGCTCTTTTGTTCCCTTTCCTTTAAAAGTCCTCAGTTCTCCCTTTGTGTTTGTCCGTTCTTAATGTGAAGTTTATTAAATGGGAAAAGTGCGTTGAAGCCATTTCATTCTCTCGTCATTCATTTAGATTTAAGTTTGCTCACGCCACAACCACAAACCCGTAACACCTTCAGCTCATCTGCATTTTTTGGTCTCTTGTTTCTCATTTTCTTCTTGACAGTACGTCATAGATTCTCTATGGGGTTCAGGTCTGGTTTGTTTGCTGGCCAGTCAAGCACACCAACACCATGGTCTTTTAACCAACTTTTGGTGCTTTTGGCAGTATGGGCAGGTGCCAAATCCTGCTGGAAAATGAAATCAGTATCTTTAAATGCTGGTCAGCAGAAGGAAGCATGAAGTGCTCCAAAATTTCTTGGTAAACGGGTGCAGTGACTTTGGTTTTCAAAAAACACAATGCACCAACACCAGCAGATGACATTGCACCCCAAATCATCACAGACTGTGGAAACTTAACACTGGACTTCAAGCAACTTGGGCTATGAGCTTCTCCACCCTTCCTCCAGACTCTAGGACCTTGGTTTCCAAATGAAATACAAAACTTGCTCTCATCTGAAAAGAGGACTTTGGACCACTGGGCAACAGTCCAGTTCTTCTTCTCCTTAGCCCAGGTAAGACGCCTCTGACGTTGTCTGTGGTTCAGGAGTGGCTTAACAAGAGGAATACGACAACTGTAGCTAAATTCCTTGACACGTCTGTGTGTGGTGGTTCTTGATGCCTTGACCCCAGCCTCAGTCCATTCCTTGTGAAGTTCACCCACATTCTTGAATCGATTTTTCTTGACAATCCTCATAAGGCTGCTGTTCTCTCGGTTGGTTGTGCATCTTTTTCTTCCACACTTTTTCCTTCCACTCAACTTTCTGTTAACATGCTTGGATACAGCAGCCTTCCCCATGATTGTGTAGTCTAGTGACCCAAACTGAGAGACCATTTTAAAGGCTCAGGAAACCTTTGCAGGTTGTTTTGAGTTGATTAGCTGATTGGCATGTCACCATTTTAAACTGTTGAGATAGTGAATTGGTGGGTTTTTGTTAAATGTGAGCCAAAATCATCACAATTAAAAGAACCAAAGACTTAAACTACTTCAGTCTGTGTGCATTGAATTTATTTAATGCACGAGTTTCACAATTTGAGTTGAATTACTGAAATAAATGAACTTTTCCACAACATTCTAATTTATTGAGATGCACCTGTACACACACACACACACACACACACATATATATATATATATATATATATATATTACGCTCCTCCCCACTCCGACGATGGAAGAACTGCTGAAACACCTAACGGAGGTGAGCATCCGCCAGCAGCAGATTATGGAACACATAGCCTCCCGACAAGGCGAGACAGAATGGGAACTCGCCGCGCTCCGTGTGGCGTCGGCCCAGCGAGTTCCGCTGCCGGACCCCCGCACGCAAGCCACACAATTATTGCCGAAGATGACCAACCACGATAACATCGAAAGCTATCTTCAAATGTTTGAAGCGATCGCACTCCGGGAAGATTGGCCACCAGAAAAGTGGGCACGGATTCTCGCCCCCCTCCTAACCGGCGAGGCGCAACGTGCCTATTTCGTGTTGCCCGCGGAGAAAAGCGAATCTTATGAGGAGCTACGGAAAGAGATCCTGGCCCGAGTTGGTCTCTCGCCCATCTATGCCGCTCAGCTGTTCTACGACTGGGAGTATAAGGCCCGATTACCGGCCCGCGCCCAGGCTGCCGAACTCACGTGCTTGGCGCGCCATTGGCTACTCGTCGGGAATCCCACTGCCAACCAGATCGCCGAGAGAGTCATCGTGGATAAACTTCTTCGGGCCATCCCTCGCCCCATCAGACAAGCGGCCGGGATGCGAAACCCCCTCACCATCGGGGAAGTTGTGGAGGCCATCGAACTGGCGGATGCCACCCTGCACCGAGAAGCTGGGGAGCGAGCGCCGCCTTTTCCCCGGAGGGTGGTCCAGGAGCGACGCACGCCGGAGGGCACCCCGCGACCAGTAAACAGGCCAGCGATTCCCGGCCCCCAGGATGAGCCCATGCCTACGGAACCACCCCGCTCCCCTTGTCGGTCTTGGCTGACAGGCTGTACACTCCATCACGAACCACCCCACGCCACCCCACACGCGGAGGTAAAGGTTAACGGAAGGCCCTTTCCAGCCCTCCTCGACTCTGGCAGCGCTGTTAGCCTCATACAACTGGCCGTTCTTCCCCCACGAGCCGAGTCGAAGGCCCGTCTATTCATCACCTGCGTCCACGGGGACACCCGACAGGTGCCCGCACGGCGGATAACCATAGCAGCACATCAAGGAGCCTGGCCGGTGGAAGTGGGGATTGTGGAGGACCTCCCCATTCCTGTCCTCCTCGGAAGAGACTGGCCTGACCTGCCAACGGACATCACCAAGAACACCTCCCCCCAGCCCGCTAATTCCGCTGCCTATCATCGAGGTGCCCTTCGAGCGCATCGGAATGGACCTGATAGGGCCGCTGCCAAAGTCCGCCCGAGGCCACGAACACATCCTGGTGATAGTCGACTATGCCACCCAGTACCCAGAAGCGATCCCTCTCCGAAAGGCCACCTCCAAGGCCGTCGCCCAGGAGCTGTTCCTCCTGTGTAGCCGAGTCGGCATCCCAGCGGAGATACTGACTGACCAGGGCACGCCGTTCATGTCCTGGCTAATGGCTGACCTCTGTCGCCTCCTGAAAGTGAAACAACTCCGGACCACCGTCTACCATCCGCAAACGGATGGATTGGTCGAACGATTCAACCAGACCCTCAAACAAATGCTCCGCCGCGTGGCGGCCGAAGACAAACGAGACTGGGACCGGATGCTGCCCTACGTGCTCTTCGGTACCCCAAGCCTCTACCGGGTTCACCCCCTTCAAGCTCTTGTTCAGCCGCCAACCTCGAGGACTCCTGGATGTCGCAAGAGAGGCATGGGAACAGCAACCGGCCGCCCACCGCTCCACGATCGAGCACGTACGGGATATGAGGGAGAGGATAGACAGAGTGATGCCGTTAGTCCGGGAACACCTCACGAGGGCCCAGCAAGCCCAGCAGCGTCATTACAACCGGGCAGCCCAACCACGGGAATTCCAACCAGGAGACCACGTGATGGTCCTTATCCCGACGGCCGCCTGCAAGTTCTTGGCCACCTGGCAAGGGCCATACACCGTAACCGAGAAAGTCAGACCGGTCACCTACCGGGTACGTCAGCCCGGCCGCCGACGGGAAGAGCAACTGTACCACATTAACCTCCTGAAACGGTGGGTCGGGACCAGGACTCAGCTGTCGGCCCTTGCCACCTCGGATCCCGTGGTTGTTGACGTCAACCCCCATCTCTCAGCTGCCCAGAAGACGGAGCTGCAACATCTCGTCAGTCAGTTCTCCGATGTGTTCTCACCCCTGCCCGGGCGGACCAACGTCCTCCATCATGACATCCGCGTCCCAGCAGGCGCCATCGTCAGGCAGCGGCCCTACCGTGTCCCGGAATCTCGGCGACACGCCATCGAAGAAGAAGTGCAGGAGATGTTGAGGTTAGGGGTGATAGAACCATCGCGAAGCCCATGGTCCAGCCCTATAGTCATGGTCCCGAAACCGGACGGCACCCTCCGCTTCTGCAACGACTTCCGCCGACTAAACAAAGTCTCGGAAATCGACAGTTACCCCATGCCGCGGGTGGATGAGCTGATAGACCGATTGGGGAGAGCCCGGTTCATATCCACACTCGACCTTACAAAAGGGTATTGGCAAGTACCGCTGACCGAAACTGCAAAAACGAAGACCGCCTTTTCGACCCCTAGCGGCCACTGGCAGTACCGGGTTCTCCCCTTTGGCCTGCACGGGGCCCCAGCGAGCTTCCAACACCTGATGGACATCCTATTGCGGCCCCACCAGGCCTACGCGGCAGCTTACCTGGACGACGTCATTGTCCACGCCGAGAGCTGGGAAGAACATCTCGAACGGTTGCGGAGGGTGCTGATGGAGTTGCGCCGGGCTGGACTAACTGCCAACCCCCGGAAGTGTCACCTGGCCCTATCCGAAGCTAAGTACCTGGGCTTCCAGGTGGGTCGGGGTATAGTCCGACCTCAAGAAAAGAAGGTGGCGGCCATCCTCTCTTCACCACGCCCCACTACCAAGACTCAGGCTATTACCGCTGTTTCATCCTTAACTTCTCCTCCTTAGCTGCTCCAGGACTTCCACTTCGACATACAACATCGGGCAGGGACGGCCAATGCCAACGCCGACGGACTCTCCCGTGGCTGGGCAGCTTTCGCAGGTCTGTCAGGGTTCACCTCCCACCCACCCCCAGTTTCCCCGTTGTGTAGGAGGACCAGGACAACGCTTGGGGGGGGGGAGTGTGACACGTGTCCCGAGCTCTCATCAGCGTCGCCCTGGCAACAAACTACGAACACCTGCACCCCGCAGTACCGGCAGACCGGCCACACCTGAGACTCATCAGCCACCTCCCTTTAAAAGCTGGTGTACACGCTCTAGGAGGAGAGCTCTGAAGAAGCTTCCGTGACTAATGCTTTGCCCTCTCCCTTCCTCACAGATAGCAGCGTGTGACCGGTCTGCCCGAGCACGAGAGCACGACACCGACCCACGGCATCTAGGACACGAGAGGAGTGATTTCAAGCACCGCACGGAGCACCGCACTGAGCACTCTCACCATTACACTAATAAAATCCACCCTCCGGGGTTCACCTCTTGTCGTGTGTGATTCTTCAACCCCGCCACAATATGTATATATATCATTTGGCCTGCTAATATATATATATATATATATATATATATATATATATATTAGTGGTGGGCCGTTATCGGCATTAACGTGCTGCGTTAACGTGAGACTCTTATCGGGCGATAAAAAAAATATCTCAAAGTACGTTATATATTCTCAAAGTTGGGTTGGGAGCTGGGTCTATACTACGCAAGCTATGATGACTTTCACCTTGATATTTTAGCGCGGATGTATACCTAGCCGAATAGCACTGTAGGGGGCGAGAACGAGTCTTCGAACCTGTGTGTATGCGTGCTAACATGGATGCAACTATGAAGCCGCGGGTTTGCTTCAGGAAAATTTATTTTAAGAAGCTTCCGATGGAAATCGGCAAGTCATTTCTGTCTCTACGTTACATGGTCGCGCTCTCTGTATCGCGCGCACAGCGGAGTTCCGCCCCGGTTCGCACACACACAAACAAACAAACAAACAAACAAACGTAAGCGCACACACAAGTGAGCACACTCCCACTCCTATTTGTAAATATTAAGCCGCAAAACGTCTATTAATATGACTTCTGTGTGTCTCTGTGTTAATGTATGGCGCAGACGCACGGGGTGTTCACTGCTCATACAGAAGCCCGCGTGACGCTTGCGGCGATATTAACGTCTGTCGTCTCACTAAATGAGGACATAAATACATGAACAACATCTCCAGAACTGCTCTGAGAGTCACTTCATTAGCATTAGAGCGTTTCATTTGAGAAAAACTATCCTCACGGCAACCCGTCAAAATAAAGGTTTGGTTTCACTTGAAGACATTGGGCAGAACGTAATAGGCTACTACTACTAAAACTATTAAAACCTTATCTTTAAGGAATAATCATACAATGTTTTCAATGTTATTATCAATATTAAATTCTTGATGACTGCTAGTTGTTTACTTATCTACTTGGCAGAATTCAAATGAGCCATTTTAATCTAGATTAATCTAGATTAATTTCAAGATTACAGTGAGATTAATCTAGATTAAAAAAAATTAATCTATGCCCACCACTAATATATATATATATATATATGTCACGAATCCTGTCCGTGGTCTTCTGTCCACTTGCCACCAGAGGTCGCCCTCCAATTACATGGACTCTTGCACCACACTACTGTTGCACTTCACCATCTAACTACATTTCCCATCATCCATCGCACAGATCACACAGCTGTCAGATTACACATTGCACTGATTACACAGCTGAAACCCATTGGACACTCTTTATAAGCCTTGGACTTTCTCTCCCTCTCTGCCGAGTATCGTATGCATTTATCGTATGCATTTATCGCTGCCCTACAGAGCCCTGTTAGTTTCCCTAGTCTTGCCTGTTTCGGATTGTGTTTTCCCCTGCCTGGACTCTTGCTTAAATTTTGGATTACCTCTCTTGTCAAGCCCCTTTTGATACTGTTCGCTGTCATCTGACCCACGCCCGTTTTAGATACTCTTTGCATTGCCTATGATATACTTGTCTGCCATTGTTCGACCCTACCTGTTAAGACCACGTCTCTGATCAATAAAAGCTCGCACATGGATCCGCATGTCTCTGGTCTCGTCAGCCCCGTAACAGAATATATATATATATATATATATATATATATATATATATATATATATATATATGTTAGTGCTGTCAATCGATTAAAAAATTGAATCGCGTTTATCACAGTCATGGACTGTGATTATTCATGATTAATCGCAAATTTTAAATACTAGGATTTACCTGTAAATGTGTTGAAAAAGAAATGCATGACAAACTAGTTTAAGGAAACAGAACCTTTCACACTTCCGCCAGGTATAAGACATAATCCTTATTATCATTATTCTTTTGTTTTTATTCAGCCATTATCAGCCTTTAAACTGGCAATGAAATGTTTACCAAGCCACATCGCTTCAATCTCAGTATACATTTACACAACTATTATCAAAAGTATTTCTAAATAAATACAACAAAACATTTCTTGCGACCTTACGTGAAGTAATGACAAAATGCATTATGAAGAAGAATTGGACCTGTTCTGCAGCTGCATTAGAGCTAACATTAGCATCATGCTACATAAGACAATTTATGAGATTAATAGTACACTTTTACTAAGAACTCACTTCAAACCACCATCGAGTGTTTGTAATGACTTCCTTTTGCGATCACATGTGGAATTTGGTCAATATGCTATATGCAATATTTGTCTATATGCACTTTGGGCAGTCGTGGTACATTATAAAAGTAGCCCAAAAAACCACAACCCACGGCTCTGTAATTTTTTCCCGCGACTGTATTTTCAAAATAGCCCACTTGTGCCGTTACCCTGGCAACACTGGTTCGCTGCACCCTCATCACACAATGATAGATAACCTTCCGCGCTGCGATGATGGGAAGAAGTTGGGGTCAAACCTTATTAAACGATTAAACGCATTATTTTTTTTTTATTAATCGCATGCGTTAACGCGTTAACATTGACACCCCTAATATATATATATATATATATATATATATATATATGTGTGTGTGTGTGTGTGTGTGTGTATATGTCATAGATATCATAGACGTACACTTAGACTTATGCTCTCCTATACTCACATAATAACCTCTCCCTTCTAAGTATGAACTGAACCATTCGAGTACCATCCCAGAAAGCCCGACCCAGGTTTCCAGTCTCTCTAGAAGTATATTATGATCGACCGTGTCAAATGCAGCACTAAGATCTAGTAGTACCAGCACTGAAATTTTGCCAGAACCAGAATTAAAGCGAATATTATTCTTATTTTCTTTTTTTTTGTCCCTTGTTGTATTGATGCTCTATGTATTTTTAATTTGTCATTTGTTTTGTGGACTTATAACAATTTTTCACCAAAAACCTTTTTTTGTTTGTTTTAAATCGCGATTTCAGTATTGCATATACATTTGATTTATACTGTATTAGTTGAGGGTAGGGTCTGATTTGTCTTATGGCCCTGTGACCAGTGCCTTTGTTCTGTGCTGCGTTATGCCTATGCTGTTAGGTAGTAGTATCTGTTCTTTTCTTTTTTTTTTCTTAAGTCTTTTAGTATTAGTTTCTAGTTGTATTAGTAAACTCACCTTTATTTATATAGTGCTTATATAGTGCTTTTAACAATGTGTTAAAATTGTGTCATAGCAACTTTACAATATCAGAATAGGAAAATAGTGTCAATAATGTAAAATGACAAGATTAAACACTCAATTTTCAGTTAAAGGCATTTCATTATTGAATTCAGTGATGCCATCGTCCAGCTCAGTTCAGTTTAAATAGTATCTGTGCAATCATGTAGACGATATTGCTGGAAAATAAGTGTCCCCAATTACAAATTATTTTACAAGGGTTTTTTGATGAGGGTAACAGGATTGACATGAAATCAGGGGACTTTAGATTAAAGATTAAAATTTTATAGAAAAAATGCATACTTGGGCATACTTGTGCCAAAAACATTGCTTAACAATGAGATTTTAAATGACTATTTTAAACAATATGCAAATGTGATTTTTATATCATTTTGCCTTCATTTTGAAAATTAAATGTCCTGCTGAAAAAGAAAAATCATAGTGAGGGACAGGCCAAAAACCTTACCCTAATCAGCATAAATGCTATTTATATTATTTAAAATAATATTTAATTTACTTTTTTAATGTATTATTGATGAAAGAATACATAGTATCGTTATGTTTCAAATTGCAAATGTATTCATTGTTATATTAAATCTATGTTTGATTATTTCTTAGGGATGAAAAAGGCTCTGATTTCATGGAATGACCCTTATAAATAAAATGTCATATAAAAACAATGTGAACTTCCCTATCTTTATTTATTTATTTATTTTTATTTATTTATTTTTACTTTGAAGAGTTAATGGGTCTTTCTGTTTTTAATGTGAACATAAATTGTGAAACTTTATACAGTCAGCTGAGCTTGTCTACAGTGTGCATTACTTTGTTTTACTTTACTTTTATAATTCAGTCAAACCCAGCACATTTTACTTTTACATTTATTCATTTAGCAGTAGTGATGTTATGTTCAACACCGAAGCTTGTATCAAAAAAAAAACAACATTTCACATTGAAGCACTGTATTGGAGCTTGATTCATTTTGTGAAAAGCACGTGATCTATGACGTCTGAAGCTTCATTCACCTGACAACCACGTGACTGCTTCAGTATCTGGTTCAAACGGAGCAAACCTCAGCATCGTTTCCTTTACATTATCGTACGTTATAAAGTGTTAGCATTGTTTTTTTGTTTTGTTTGTTTTTATCGTAATTTATATATTGAGTTCAAAAATAGACTTTGGCCATGAAATAACAATCTAAGGACCGAGGCAGAGTTACAATAAACAGTTGTAAGTTACAATATTTCAGTGCCTGTACACCAACACAAATGCATGACTTTGACAATGTCCATTATTTATATAAAATATAATAAACAAAGAATCAGTTGTAGAACCAGATGTTGAAACCACTGGCTGTAATGGAACATAACACTTTGGAAGGTGTTATTTATTTTTATGACCACTAGATGGCCACAGCATAAACAGTTTTAAAATAGCTTCAAGTGATGAACCTTTTTCCGATACAATAGTGTTGAAAGCTTCGCTGGTTCAGAACGCTTCACTTCGCCATCACTATTTAGCTGACGCTTTTACCCAAAGCAACTTAAAAATGAGGAGTTTTAGAGCCCAATAATTAAACCCTTGCTGGAACCAGGTGAAAAACCAGAGCAGCTCCTGGAATTAACTTTTATATCTGTGCTGTGGTGCATCATGGGATGTAGGAGAAACCAAAGTAGAGCATAAAATGGATTTTTGTTGTTTTAAAATTTAGTTACTGGAACTATGCATAAATGGCTGTTGAATAGTAATTTGTTGATTAATGCATGTACCAAATTTTTTATAATCTTGAGATTTGGTTGTTTGGTGAATGTAATTCCTGGTTGCTTGCATCCCCGTCAATGGTTGTGTCCATGAGTATAAATGCTCATGAGCTGAAATTTCACATCTTTACTGTCAGTGTAAGATGGAGGTTGGAGAGCGTGTAACCTGCACGAGATTGAAATCATTGTGAGTGGGAATATTTTTTTTATCTGGCATTTTTTACTTGTGCTTTTTTCTTGTAATTATTTACCCTGCTTCTATAGTTGTGACTTTAATGGTACTAAAACATCTAACCTGGAGTGGTCAACATCAGTCCTGCAGAGTTCAGCTCCAACCCTAATCAAACACACCTGAACCAACTAATCAAGGTCTAAGGGCTTCTAGAAAGATACAAGTGAGTTTTTGTGTTTGTGACCCGGATGTTAAGAGCTGCATCAAGAGAAATCGCCCCAGAGGAGAGTATTCAGTGTCTATTGTGAATGCATATTTTCATAACTGTGTTTCAGTTCATCACTAGATAAACTGTTTTTTTCTTTCTTTCTCCATTTCAGTTAAGACTTAATGCTGGCACGTTCTGAAGGAACTTGATTTTTGTTTTCTTCAAAAAACGATCTGTGAGCTTGAAGATTAAGAGCTCATTGCAATTTCAAATGTTTCGTTGTTGCTGGAAATGGGTGAGGAACATTCAGAAATTTACCCACAAAGCTTGTATGGGTTCATTTATGTGTTTATTTGGTTCTGAGAAGTGTTGAATCATAATGGTTTAAATTGTGGATCCAGACCAAATGCAGTGGTTGCATTAACCATTTTGGTTAAACCCTTGATATTCAACATCCTCAATGTTGTGCTGATTGTTCAAACTGGAATTGATAAGAGTAAATGTGTTCTGATGCAAGTTATGCTATAGCATCATATGCAGAAACTGTCCTTTTTTAAAATGTGATCTAAAATTGTCAACAATTTCGAGATCTGTCTAGCAATGTGCGCACTAAAGAGTTTCAGGATTCATTCATGGCTGCATTGATAACTGCTTGTTAATGTCAGTTTAACTCTTGTGACTGTGTGTTTGAGTTTTGAATTGATGCACTCCACATGTCTGCATATTTAATTAAATTTAAACCATGCTTAAATGTCCTTTTGCTGCTCACTGTTTTTCATCTGTCAAATATAAAGGACTCACTTCAGTTCACAGATGGCTCTTTCACAAGCAGCTCACAGCGTTCCTGTTGCACCTCTAGAAACATCAGTTAGAAATGCAGCTTTTAATTGTTTGCTTTGTTCCTGTGAGGTACTGACAGTGTTAAAGATTCTCCTGGAAAATCAACAGCTGCTGTGGTGAGTCCTTCTGTGATTCTTAATATCCACAACACCGTATATATTGTTGTCTTTACTGGGTCAAACCATGTTCCCCAGAAAGCTTTTTGGTGGAGAATATGATCCTCTATTGCAGTCAATGCTAGGCAGTGGTAGAGTCCGTCACCTGCTGGTGCAAATCCACTGCTGCAGAGCTCCGATATCGGGAGACAGCTGCTGTCGGCTCATCTTTGGCTGGACTGAGACCTTGATTCTACCAGAGGACACAACTTCACTTTCTTCCAGACCACACACCAAACAAGTGTTTGCTTTCTGTAATATCTTAATGTTAATTTTTTTTCATTTATTTTTAAGCAACTCCTTTAGCATTTCTTGCATTTTCAGATCTATTTTAGCCTCACGTGCACACTTCCTCAGGTTACCTGGGATCGTGGAGTTAGATGTCTTATTCTTCACGTTGAGTCCTTCGGTATTTACCTGAACAAGCCTCGCATCAAAGCTCTTCTCGCCTCATTTGCACTTGGCCTTTGGAAATGTGGAGAATATTGCTTCAGTTTCTTCTGTCATTTGAGCTGGATTCAACCAGACACTGATGCCCTCTGCTGTCTCACAAGTTCAACACTACCTAGGGTGCACACTACCTAGGGTGCACACTACCTAGGGTGCACACTACCTAGGGTGCACACTACCTAGGGTGCACACTACCTAGGGTGCACACTACCTAGGGTGCACACTAGAACACAGTCCAGATAGACTGCTCCCTTGGTAGACTGCTTCCTAGATAGATTGCTCCCTAGAACATAGTCCAGGTAGGCTGCTCCCTTGGTAGACTGCTCTTTTGGTAGACTGCACCCTAGATGGACTGCTCCCTAGAACACAGTCCAGTTAGGGTGCACACTACCTGGGGTGCACACTACCCAGGGTGCACACTACCTAGGGTGCACACTACCTAGGGTGCACACTAGAACACAGTCCAGATAGACTGCTCAGAACATAGTCCATAGACTGCTCCCCTAGATAGATTGCTCCCTAGGACATAGTCCAGGTAGACTGCTCCCTCGAACATAGACTGCACCCTAGATAGACTGCTCCCTAGGACATAGTCCAGGGAGACAACTCCCTTGGTAGACTGCACCCTACAAATATTGCTCCCTAGGACATAGTCCAGGTAGACTGCTCCCTCAAACATAGTCCATGTAGGTTGCTTCCTCGAACATAGACTGCACCCTAGAACATAGTCCAGATAGACTGCACCCTAGAACATAGTCCAGATAGACTGCTCCCTAGAACATAGTCCAGATAGACTGCACCCTAGATAGACTGCTCCCTAGAACACACCCTAGATAGACTGCTCCCTAGAACACACCCTAGATAGACTGCTCCCTAGAACACACCCTAGATAGACTGCTCCTAGAACACACCCAGATAGACTGCTCCTAGAACACACCCTAGATAGACTGCTCCCTAGAACACACCCTAGATAGACTGCTCCCTAGAACACACCCTAGATAGACTGCTCCCTAGAACACACCCTAGATAGACTGCTCCCTAGAACACACCCTAGATAGACTGCTCCCTAGAACACACCCTAGATAGACTGCTCCCTAGAACACAGTCCGGATAGGCTGCTCCCTAGAACACAGTCCGGATAGGCTGAACCCTAGAACACAGTCCGGATAGGCTGAACCCTAGAACACAGTCCGGATAGGCTGAACCCTAGAACACAGTCCGGATAGACTGCTCCAGATAGACTGCACCCTAGAACACAGTCCGGATAGGCTGCACCCTTGAACACAGTCCGGATAGGCTGCACCCTTGAACACAGTCCGGATAGGCTGCACCCTTGAACACAGTCCGGATAGGCTGCACCCTTGAACACAGTCCGGATAGACTGCACCCTTGAACATAGTCCGGATAGACTGCACCCTTGAACATAGTCCGGATAGACTGCTCCCTTTTTAGACTGCTCCCTAGAACATAGTCCAGATAGACTGCTCCCTAGAACATAGTCCAGATAGACTGCTCCCTAGAACATAGTCCAGATAGACTGCACCCTAGATAGACTGCTCCCTAGAACATAGTCCAGATAGACTGCTCCCTAGAACATAGTCCAGATAGACTTCTTCCTTTTTAGACTGCTCCCTAGAACATAGTCCAGATAGACTGCACCCTAGAACATAGTCCAGATAGACTGCTCCCTAGAACATAGTCCAGATAGACTGCACCCTAGATGGACTGCTCCCTAGAACACACCCTAGATAGACTGCTCCCTAGAACATAGTCCAGATAGACTGCTCCCTAGAACATAGTCCAGATAGACTTCTTCCTTTTTAGACTGCTCCCTAGAACATAGTCCAGATAGACTGCACCCTAGAACATAGTCCAGATAGACTGCACCCTAGAACATAGTCCAGATAGACTGCTCCCTAGAACATAGTCCAGATAGACTGCACCCTAGATAGACTGCTCCCTAGAACACACCCTAGATAGACTGCTCCCTAGAACATAGTCCAGATAGACGACTTCCTTTATAGACTGCTCCCTAGAACATTGTCCAGGTAGACTGCTCCCTAGAACATAGTCCAGATAGACGACTTCCTTTATAGACTGCTCCCTAGCACATAGTCCGGATAGGCTGCTCCCTAGCACATAGTCCGGATAGGCTGCTCCCTAGCACATAGTCCGGATAGACTGCTCCCTCTTTAGACTGCTCCCTAGAACATAGTCCAGATAGACTGCTCCCTAGAACATAGTCCAGATAGACTTCCTTTTTAGACTGCTCCCTAGAACATAGTCCAGATAGACTGCACCCTAGAACATAGTCCAGATAGACTGCTCCCTAGAACATAGTCCAGATAGACTTCCTCTTTAGACTGCTCCCTAGAACATAGTCCAGATAGACTGCTCCCTAGAACATAGTCCAGATAGACTGCTCCCTTTTTAGACTGCTCCCTTGAACATAGTCCAGATAGACTGCTCCCTAGAACATAGTCCAGATAGACTGCTCCCTAGAACATAGTCCAGATAGACTGCTCCCTAGAACATAGTCCAGATAGACTGCTCCCTTTTTAGACTGCTCCCTTGAACATTGTCCAGATAGACTGCTCCCTAGAACATAGTCGAGATAGACTGCTCCCTAGAACATAGTCCAGATAGACTGCTCCCTAGAACATAATCCAGATAGACTGCTCACTTTTTAGACTGCTCCCTTGAACATTGTCCAGGTAGACTGCTCCCTAGAACATAGTCCGGATAGGCTGAACCCTAGAACATAGTCCAGATAGACTGCACCCTAGAAAATAGTCCAGATAGACTGCTCCTAGAACATAGTCCAGATAGACTGCCCCTAGAACATAGTCCAGATAGGCTGCCCTAGAACATAGTCCAGATAGACTGCTCCCTAGAACATAGTCCAGATAGACTGCTCCAGACTGCTCCTAGAACATAGTCCATAGACTGCTCCCCAGAACATAGTCCAGATAGACTGCTCCCTAGAACATAGTCCAGATAGACTGCTCCCCAGAACATAGTCCAGATAGACTGCTCCCCAGAACATAGTCCAGATAGACTGCTCCTAGACTGCTCCCCAGAACATAGTCCAGATAGACTGCTCCCTAGAACATAGTCCAGATAGACTGCTCCAGACTGCTCCCTAGAACATAGTCCAGGTAGACTGCTCCTAGAACATAGTCCGGATAGGCTGAACCCTAGAACATAGTCCAGATAGACTGCACCCTAGAACATAGTCCAGATAGACTGCACCCTAGAACATAGTCCAGATAGACTGCTAGAACATAGTCCATAGACTGCTCCCCTAGATAGACTGCTCCCTAGAACATAGTCCGGATAGACTGCTCCCTAGAACATAGTCCGGATAGGCTGCTCCCTAGCACATAGTCCGGATAGGCTGCTCCCTAGCACATAGTCCGGATAGGCTGCTCCCTAGCACATAGTCCGGATAGGCTGCTCCCTAGCACATAGTCCGGATAGGCTGCTCCCTAGAACATAGTCCGGATAGACTTCGTCCTTTTTAGACTGCTCCCTAGAACATAGTCCGGATAGACTTCTTCCTTTTTAGACTGCTCCCTAGAACATAGTCCAGATAGACTGCTCCCTAGAACATAGTCCAGATAGACTGCTCCCTTTTTAGACTGCTCCCTTGAACATAGTCCAGATAGACTGCTCCCTAGAACATAGTCCAGATAGACTGCTCCCTAGAACATAGTCCAGATAGACTGCTCCCTAGAACATAGTCCAGATAGACTGCTCCTTTTAGACTGCTCCCTTGAACATTGTCCAGATAGACTGCTCCCTAGAACATAGTCGAGATAGACTGCTCCCTAGAACATAGTCCAGATAGACTGCTCCCTAGAACATAATCCAGATAGACTGCTCACTTTTTAGACTGCTTCCTTGAACATTGTCCAGGTAGACTGCTCCCTAGAACATAGTCCAGATAGACGACTTCCTTTATAGACTGCTCCCTAGAACATAGTCCAGATAGACTGCTCCCTTTTTAGACTGCTCCCTTGAACATAGTCCAGATAGACTGCTCCCTAGAACATAGTCCAGATAGACTGCTCCCTAGAACATAGTCCAGATAGACTGCTCCCTAGAACATAGTCCAGATAGACTGCTCCCTAGAACATAGTCCAGATAGACTGCTCCCTAGAACATAGTCCAGATAGACTGCACCCTAGAACATAGTCCAGATAGACTGCTCCCTAGAACATAGTCCAGATAGACTGCTCCCTAGAACATAGTCCAGATAGACTGCTCCCTAGAACATAGTCCAGATAGACTGCTCACTTTTTAGACTGCTCCCTTGAACATAGTCCAGATAGACGACTTCCTTTATAGACTGCTCCCTAGAACATAGTCCAGATAGACTGCTCCCTAGAACATAGTCCAGATAGACTGCTCCCTAGAACATAGTCCAGATAGACTGCTCCCTAGAACATAGTCCAGATAGACTGCTCCCTTTTTAAACTGCTCCCTAGAACATAGTCCAGATAGACTGCTCCCTAGAACATAGTCCAGATAGACGACTTCCTTTATAGACTGCTCCCTAGAACATAGTCCAGATAGACTGCTCACTTTTTAGACTGCTCCCTTGAACATTGTCCAGGTAGACTGCTCCCTAGAACATAGTCCAGATAGACGACTTCCTTTATAGACTGCTCCCTAGCACATAGTCCGGATAGGCTGCTCCCTAGCACATAGTCCGGATAGGCTGCTCCCTAGCACATAGTCCGGATAGACTGCTCCCTCTTTAGACTGCTCCCTAGAACATAGTCCAGATAGACTGCTCCCTAGAACATAGTCCAGATAGACTTCCTTTTAGACTGCTCCCTAGAACATAGTCCAGATAGACTGCACCCTAGAACATAGTCCAGATAGACTGCTCCCTAGAACATAGTCCAGATAGACTGCACCTAGAACATAGTCCAGACTGCTCCCTAGAACACACCCAGATAGGCTGCTCCCTAGAACACACCCTAGATAGGCTGCTCCCTAGAACACACCCAGATAGACTGCTCCCTAGAACACACCCTAGATAGACTGCTCCCTAGAACACACCCTAGATAGACTGCTCCCTAGAACACACCCTAGATAGACTGCTCCCTAGAACACACCCTAGATAGACTGCTCCCTAGAACACACCCTAGATAGACTGCTCCTAGATAGACTGCTCCAGACTGCTCCCTAGAACACACCCTAGATAGACTGCTCCCTAGAACACACCCAGATAGACTGCTCCCTAGAACACACCCAGATAGACTGCTCCCTAGAACACACCCTAGATAGACTGCTCCCTAGAACACACCCTAGATAGACTGCTCCCTAGAACATAGTCCATAGACTGCTCCAGATAGACTGCTCCCTAGAACACACCCAGATAGACTGCTCCAGAACATAGTCCAGATAGACTGCTCCCTAGAACACACCCTAGATAGACTGCTCCCTAGAACACAGTCCGGATAGACTGCTCCCTAGAACACAGTCCGGATAGACTGCTCCCTAGAACACAGTCCGGATAGGCTGCTCCCTAGAACACAGTCCGGATAGGCTGCTCCCTAGAACACAGTCCGGATAGGCTGCTCCAGAACATAGTCCATAGACTGCTCCCCAGAACACAGTCCGGATAGGCTGCTCCAGAACATAGTCCATAGACTGCTCCCTAGAACACAGTCCAGATAGGCTGCCCTAGAACACAGTCCAGATAGGCTGCCCCAGAACATAGTCCGGATAGACTGCACCTAGAACATAGTCCATAGACTGCTCCCTAGAACACAGTCCGGATAGGCTGCTCCCTAGAACACAGTCCGGATAGGCTGCTCCCTAGAACACAGTCCGGATAGGCTGCTCCCTAGAACACAGTCCGGATAGGCTGCACCCTAGAACACAGTCCGGATAGACTGCTCCTAGAACATAGTCCGGATAGACTGCTCCCTTGAACATAGTCCAGAGACTGCTCCCCTAGATAGACTGCTCCCCAGAACATAGTCCAGATAGACTGCTCCCTAGAACATAGTCCAGATAGACTGCACCCCAGATAGCATAGTCCAGATAGACTGCACCCCAGAACATAGTCCAGACTGCTCCCTAGAACATAGTCCAGATAGACTGCTCCCCAGAACATAGTCCAGACTGCTCCAGACTGCTCCCTAGAACATAGTCCAGATAGACTGCACCCCAGATAGCATAGTCCAGATAGACTGCTCCTAGAACATAGTCCAGATAGACTGCACCCTAGATGGACTGCTCCCTAGAACACACCCAGATAGACTGCTCCCTAGAACATAGTCCAGATAGACTGCTCAGAACATAGTCCAGATAGACTGCTCCTTTTAGACTGCTCCTAGAACATAGTCCATAGACTGCTCCCCAGAACATAGTCCAGATAGACTGCACCCTAGAACATAGTCCAGATAGACTGCTCAGAACATAGTCCAGATAGACTGCACCCCAGAACATAGTCCAGACTGCTCCCTAGAACACACCCAGATAGACTGCTCCCTAGAACATAGTCCAGATAGACGACTTCCTTTATAGACTGCTCCCTAGAACATTGTCCAGGTAGACTGCCCCTAGAACATAGTCCAGATAGACTGCTCCTAGACTGCTCCCTAGAACATAGTCCATAGACTGCTCCCCTAGATAGACTGCTCCTAGACTGCTCCCTAGAACATAGTCCGGATAGACTTCGTCCTTTTTAGACTGCTCCCTAGAACATAGTCCAGATAGACTGCTCCCTAGAACATAGTCCAGATAGACTGCTCCCTAGAACATAGTCCAGATAGACTGCTCCCTTTTAGACTGCTCCCTTGAACATTGTCCAGATAGACTGCTCCCTAGAACATAGTCCATAGACTGCTCCCTAGAACATAGTCCAGATAGGCTGCCCCAGAACATAGTCCAGATAGACTGCTCACTTTTAGACTGCTCCTAGAACATAGTCCAGGTAGACTGCTCCTAGAACATAGTCCAGATAGACTGCTCCAGATAGACTGCTCCCCAGAACATAGTCCAGATAGACTGCTCCCTTTTAGACTGCTCCCTTGAACATAGTCCAGAGACTGCTCCCTAGAACATAGTCCAGATAGACTGCTCCCTAGAACATAGTCCAGATAGACTGCTCCCCAGATAGACTGCTCCCTAGAACATAGTCCAGATAGACTGCTCCCCAGATAGCATAGTCCAGATAGACTGCTCCCCAGATAGCATAGTCCAGATAGACTGCTCCCCAGATAGCATAGTCCAGATAGACTGCTCCCCAGATAGCATAGTCCAGATAGACTGCTCCTAGAACATAGTCCAGATAGACTGCTCACTTTTAGACTGCTCCCTTGAACATAGTCCAGATAGACGACTTCCTTTATAGACTGCTCCCTAGAACATAGTCCAGATAGACTGCTCCCTAGAACATAGTCCAGATAGACTGCCCCTAGAACATAGTCCAGATAGACTGCTCAGAACATAGTCCAGTAGACTGCTCCAGATAGACTGCCCCCAGAACATAGTCCAGATAGACTGCTCCTAGATAGACTGCTCCTAGAACATAGTCCAGATAGACTGCTCACTTTTAGACTGCTCCTAGAACATAGTCCAGGTAGACTGCCCCTAGAACATAGTCCAGATAGACTTCCTCTTTAGACTGCTCCCCAGAACATAGTCCGGATAGGCTGCTCCCCAGAACATAGTCCATAGACTGCTCCCCAGAACATAGTCCGGATAGACTGCTCCCTCTTTAGACTGCTCCCTAGAACATAGTCCAGATAGACTGCTCTAGAACATAGTCCAGATAGACTGCTCCTTTTAGACTGCTCCTAGAACATAGTCCGGATAGGCTGAACCCTAGAACACAGTCCAGATAGACTGCTCTAGAACATAGTCCAGATAGGCTGCTCCCCAGAACACAGTCCAGATAGGCTGCCCTAGAACATAGTCCAGTAGACTGCTCCCTTTAGAC
>NC_081173.1:33352054-33465313 GCF_012432095.1 Onychostoma macrolepis
TTTTCTTTATTTGCTTTTATTTTGGTGTTGTTTTTTGTTACTTTTCAGTAGACTGTTTTGTGATGTTCAGAGTTGAACCATTTTAAAAAATTTTAATATCGTTTTGATTGTCACCAATTTTGAGATTCATATGCTGATTGCTGATGTCTGTGTGTGTTTAAGTTTCTGCCTTAGTTCAATACATTTATTTGTGCATATTCTGGTTAGAGCTGTTTCACAACATTTGATTACTGTAGTAATTAATGGTGCAATTAACGTATCACATGTTTAATAGGAGACTTAACATGGCATAATCAGTGAATTAAACTAGATCATGTTGGTGTTGACGTCACAAACATCAATCTCCGATGATGACAGATTAATTTCGTGTTTTTGTTTTAAAAACTGTGCTTAATAAACACAGCTAATTAAAAGCAACCAAACAAAAACCAATGTTAAAAAGTCACAATTCAAGATCCCAACTAAAGCACCCACTGATCGCTAATATGGTGACTTCAAATGAAAGTACAACAACTAAAATCTCAATAAGAGCTTTTGTACACATATGACATAAATAAAGTAAAAGTGGTTAATAATAAGATGCTGGTGTGGAGTTGTTTAATCACCCTCTTCTGACATCTTGAGAGATTTCATGTGTTTTATTTCAGTTGATTTCATCTTGGCTTTAGCTGTAAGTTTTGTTTCTCTGCTCTTGTTTCTCGTTCCTTCAATGATTCTACTTGTTAACAGCAGGTGTTCATCAATAAAGCTCAATCCTAATTTAATTAGTCACTTAATTCTCTCATTAATTCATCACTGCTTCAGTGTTACTTCAACACTCTGTAGTGTGGACACATAGAAGTGCTCTTTAAAACTGAGGATTTTGCTGTGGGATTAAAGGGGTTAAATGTGTGAGATGACAAAACATACTGTGGAACGTCATTTTAACAGAAATATACCGTAAATTTAATTTATGGAACAAACTGTAAAAAACAGTAGATTACTGGCAACCACAGCTGCCGGTATTTCACTGTAAAATCAAGAAAATAAACAGCAAAATACTGTAAAACCTAACAGTCAACTTCCTGTTGTGTTTCGTGGGTCACCATTGTGCTGGAGAGTAGAGCCTGTGCTTAAGTCAAGGACGGACAGAAGGACACTGATGTTATGCTGCATGTTGCTTTATTTAAAGGCAGTAACTGTGTAGCTACTGCTGTAAAGAGAATCTCTTTGTTCGTTTTAATCACGTATGTGTGCTGCTGTTATTTGCAAGAGTTTTGAGGTGAATTGATGACTTCGCATAAATTAGTAAGATTTTCTTCATGGATTTAAAATAGTTCTTAATATTCTTATGCTCACGTTACATAAACATTATAAATATTAGTTTATAAACAAATGGCAGTTGGATAATTTAAGCGTAGTCGGTTTCTGCAAATAAAATGACTTAACTGAAAGGTTTGTGTATTAACATTGTATCAGTTAATGAGATACGGTTTTTCACTGTAAATTTAAACAGTTCTGTAAATCCTAAAATGTTGCTACCGTCTTTTTCACGGTAAAATTCTGGCAACCACAGCTGCCGGTATTTTTCCGTAAATTTAACAGATTTTTTTTTACAGTGTATGGACTACAATTTATGTAGTAGTAATTATTTATTAATTTGCTGACTGGTTGATTGTCCTCTTTGGACCTTGACAGATGCAGTCAAACTAATGTTTTGTTGTATGTTCACAGTTTATGTTCTCAAAATATGTGAAAACTGAGTTTAAATAGTACTGTTAACGAGGAATTTTAATAATTTTACGGCTGTACTTTTCCTCAAAGACCTCAGAAATGAAAGTGAAAGTGTGATTTACGGGCAGCAATGCGCTCCATACAAACCGGAAGAGACGAAAAACACTTTCACTTTAAATTAGATCCGGTCACGGCGCTTTTCGAAAATGCAAATGAAAAAAAAAAATAATAAATAAAATTGATAGGTTATATATATATATTTTTTTTAACATTTTCTTTGTAGAATGTTTTGGTGTTTTGTGTTTAATATTTTATTGTTTCACTCTTTTCTTAGCGATGCGCTGCGAGGTAAGAACACGTTTACTTTCAGGAGACAAAAATGGCGACCTACAAACTGCAGTCACTAATAAACCTACTATGAATAATTATATAGGCCTACTATTTAAAAATCGCATGTAAAATACAGATTTACACTATTCCTTATAGTAGAGTTTATTTTCATGTTTTGTTTGTTTTATCCACATTTGCCCAATTTTGTCGTTGCACGTGTTTTATGTTCCTCAGAGAAACATTGCCTGCACTTTAAGTTCACAGCTCTTTCCAGAGCAAACACACTCCCAGAGTTCAGTGCTGAGGCTGTTGCTGACAGCAGACGGATCGTTTATTACAATAATAAAGATCAGTTCTGGGAAAGATTGAGATTGACTGAAGATGACTGGACCAAATCTCCTGCTCTACCACCTGAGTCTAGAGACTGGTTCCTACATCAGATGAAGACTCTGTCAAACTGCACAGACTCACAGTGTTCTGGTGAGTTTCATGCTTTTCTCATCAATTATCAGACATGTTGTGAAACTGGATATTCCTGCATAAAACATTCATTCATTCATTTATTTGAGACTTTTGCACAGTACTGTATACAGTATATAGTCATGAGTGTTGTTCTGTGATTGCAGAGCTCCATGTTCTCCAGAGAAAAACTGGATGTGAGCTGGAGAAACTTCCTGATGGATCAGTGAATCTGACTGTCTTTGATGAATATGGATTTGATGGAGAAGATTTTATTGCCTTTAATTATGACACTCTGCAGTGGATTGATAAAAACCCCAAAGCTAAAGAAACCAAAATCAAATGGGATCAGCAAACAGAACGCAATGAACTCCTGCAGCATCACCTCAAGAAATGCATGAACTGGATCTCCACATTTAACAACATGAAAAAGAGTAAGTTCTGATCAAATCACTTTAATTTGGGAGCATGAAATAAATTCAGGAGGTTGTGTCTAATTCTCTCATTGTACAGAGATGTAGATTTATCACCATTTATTAAAAAATAAATACTGATCACTTCAAAATGTTAAAATATCCTTGTATGAGTGTTTGATTTAACTTTCTGGGGTTGTGTCTGCAATGACACACTATGAAACACTATTAATTTAGTCTAAATTGTAAAAATATAGGAAAATCTTTCAAGACGTGTGTATACTTCTATAGGTGTAATTGTGATCATTTATTCACAAAAAGTGTGTGTATCATTATTATTATTATTATTATTATTATTATTGTGTTTATGTATTTATTTATTTTATACACAGAACCAAATTGTTTGTAAATGTTTGTTAATTGCATTATTATGTTTTGCTCAGCTCCACCAGATGTTCATGTGTTTGTGAGGAAAGCTCCTGATGATCAAAATAAGCAGAATCTGAGCTGTCTGGCCACTGGTTTCTACCCCAGAGATATCAAGATGAACATCAGATTGTACAGAATTATAGTTAAGAACCAAACATTTACTGAAATCAGACCTAATGGTGATGGATCCTTTCAGATGAGATCCAGTGTGGAGATCGACACAAACCACAAAGAGTTTTATGACTGTTCTGTCATTCACAGCAGTTTGACAGAACCAACTGTAGTAGAATGGGGTAAATATCACCAGAAATACATCTTTGATTGAAAGCGTGAAGAATGGCTTTTATACACTAACGGTGCTTCTGTGTGAATAACAGATGAAACTCAATACAAGTCACTCAGTATGTAGAAAGAGAAAATAACGTTGGTGTTGCTGGTCACAAACAATTACAGTTAAAGTGCCTTGACTCAGTTCAACATTTTACACACGTGTCTTACAGAGCAGAGACTTATGTGCATCTCTCTATTGATCCTTTTAGATTTAGATTTCACTTATTTTTTATAAGTTAAAGGATCTGAAAAGCAACATTTACGAAAGAAAATAAACTTCATGTGGACTACATTTTAAGGAGTAGCAATGCAGCACTGAAAGCTGTAATCACTAATGTTTTGTTGTATGTTCACAGTTTATGCTCTAAAGCTATTGTGTGAAAACTGTGTTTGAAGAGAGTTTAAAAATGATAATACTGTTAATGACAAATTTTAATAATTTTACTGGACCTTTCCTCAAGGACCTCAGAAATTAATGCAAAAATGTGATGTCATAAAGCCGCCAGTGAGGGGCTGCAATGTGCTCAATACAACAAAACTGCATGTAAAATACAATTTTACTGTATTCCTTATAGTAGAGTTTGTTTTCAGATTAGTTTATCAAAGTCCCTTTAAGGGAAGTCATGTCACTCGGCGGCCACCTTTGAAACGCCTCTCAGGCATGCAAGTGCATCTCTTTGAATGGGGAAATATCAAATTCTCCAAGACTGTTCACAAGCTTACGATTAAATGTCATATTTGAGATCACCAATTAATTCTGACAACAATAAATGTTGTTTCTTTTGCATAAAAAGTGTTAAAAAGCGTATTTTTCAGGCTAGACCAGCGAGTGCGCGTGTGCAGTCCTAAACGCAGGTCTCGGAACGCTGACTGTTTCTATAGCAACCGGGACTTCTAACGGCAGCTGCAGTGATGCAATGACTTTACCGATTAGGGATTGGCTCTTTTGCTCAGAAGACGAGGCTTCCTTCAATAGAGCGGCCATATTAAACATTGCATTTCTCCCCATTCAAAACTATACGAGTGACATGTCTTTGGTATTCTATTTTGTCATTGCATGTGTTTTATTCTGTTTGTTCCTCAGAGAAACATTACCTGCACTTCAAGTTTACAGCCCTTTCTAAAGCAAACACACTCCCAGAGTTCAGTGCTGAGGCTGTTGCTGACGGCAGACGGATCGTTCACTACAATAATAAAGATAAATCCTGGGTAAGAGAGAGTCTGACTGAAGATGACTGGACCAAATCTCCT
Organism: Onychostoma macrolepis; assembly: GCF_012432095.1. Classification (NCBI taxonomy): domain Eukaryota; kingdom Metazoa; phylum Chordata; class Actinopteri; order Cypriniformes; family Cyprinidae; genus Onychostoma; species Onychostoma macrolepis. The sequence goes on from NC_081173.1 coordinate 33,356,980, forward strand.
GCTCTACCACCTGATTCTAGAGACTGGTTCCTCCATCAGATGAAGACTCTGTCAAACTGCACAGACTCACAGTGTTCTGGTGAGTTTCATGCTTTTCTCATCAATTACCAGACATGTTGTGAAACTGCATATTCCTGCATAAAACTTGGTAAAACTTTTTTTTTTTTTTTTTGAGACTTTTGCACAGTGCTGTATACAGTATGTATGTCACGAGTTTTGTTCTGTGATTGTAGAGCTCCATGTGCTCCAGAGAAAATCTGGTTGTCAACTGAAGAAATTTAATGGAACAGTGACGAGTCTGAGAGCATTTGATGAATATGGATTTGATGGAGAGGATTTTATTGCCTTTAATTATGACACTCTGCAGTGGATTGATAAAAACCCCAAAGCCAAAGAAACCAAAATTAAATGGGATCAGGAAACAGAACGCAATGAACTCCTGCAGCATCACCTCAAGACCTGCATGGACTGGATCTCCATATTTAACAACACAAAAAAGAGTAAGTTCTGATCAAATCACTTTAATGAGCTGTAACTCTTTGTAAGCAGGAAATAAGTTCAGGATGTTGTGTCCATAGACTGTAAAAAATGATGGATGATGGATGATGGACCTTCACTCTCTTCCACTGAAGAAAAGTGAAGCCGACACGTCTCAGGGCGTGGACATATTGCGCTGATTTGGGACCCGAGTCTGTGCAATAGTGAGCGAATCAAAAAGTAGAGTCAATCACTCTTGTTTTTATAGCATCACATAACTAACTAAAACTAAACTTATTTTAAAAAAACGTACACTTGAATTCACATCAGCGTGATAAAAATGATATAAAATGACAAAAAACATCTTTGGAAAAAAAATTATTTGAAGTGAAATTTAATTATTTAGTTTGTCTCACATCCCATTAGATTACATGGAGAGAGAGCGGGGTTTATGACCTATACTGGGACCAGAGACCAGGGGGCGGATTAACTGTGTCTAATTCTCTCATTGTACAGAGATGTAGATTTAGCACAATTTAGTGTTTTGTATCTGAAATGACACACTAACACTATTAATTTAATCTAAATGATAAAACTATAGGAAAATCTTTCAAGGTTGTGTTTACTTAGGTGTAATTGTGATCATTTTACTCACAGATATGGTTGTGTGTGTTCCTGGTAGTCCCTACGTTATGATGACGATATTCGAAATCATTGTCATTTTTTCATCCCCATGAGGAAACAAGCTTATAAATCATACAGAGTGAAGAATATATCTAAAAAAAGTATCCTATAAGGGGTAGGTTTAGGTGTAGGGCAATAGAACAGGCTATACAGTTTGTAAACCATCATGCCTATGGAATGTCCCCATAAACATAAACAATGTGTGTGTGTTTTTGTGTGAAATTTATGTATTTATTTACTTTGCACAAAGAATCAAATTGTTTGTAAATGTTTGTTAATTGCATTATTATGTTTTGCTCAGCTCCACCAGATGTTCATGTGTTTGTGAGGAAAGCTCCTGATGATCAAAATAAGCAGAATCTGAGCTGTCTGGTCACTGGTTTCTACCCCAGAGATATCAAGATGAACATCAGATTGTACAGAATTTTAATTAAGAACCAAACATTTACTGAAATCAGACCTAATGGTGATGGATCCTTTCAGATGAGATCCAGTGTGGAGATCGACACAAACCACAAAGAGTTTTATGACTGTTTTGTCATTCACAGCAGTCTGACAGAACCAATTGTAATAGAATGGGGTAAATATCATCTTTAATAATAAATAAATAAATAAAATCATCTTTGATTGAAAGCGATGGCTTTTATACACTAACGGTGCTTCTGTGTGAATAACAGATGAAACTCGATACAAGAGAACATAACATTGATGTTGCTAGTCACACAATTGGAGTTAAAATGCCTTGACTCAGTTCAACAGTTGAAATGCATTTTCAATATTTGTATTTTTATTTATCAATTTTTTTTTTTTTTTTTTGCAGATGGAAATGGTGGTGACTGTGAAAAAGAATCTCAGTGGGCTTTAAAAGCAGTATTAATAATATTTTCAATTCTAGTTCTCATTGTGATTTGTTACTGCATCTACCGAAGGAAAAGGTCAAACGGTGAGTTATAAATATTCAACACTTTTGCTTTTTAATGTTTTGTTTTTAAATAGCATTGTTTTAGACCTTTTTTAAAAAAGTATGATGTTTGACAGTATATACTTTGACGTTACAAATATTTAACTTGATGATCACAAATTACAAGGAACACAGCAAATGAGAAATGCAAAATTGTTGTATATATTCAAGCTAAAGCTTTTTATAATCTATTTTTTTTTTTTCTAGGTCCCGACGGTTATGGTGATCAGGTTGGAAGGAGATGAGAACCGAGCATCATCCTTCAAACAAAGGTAGGGCTGCCCCTAATAGTCGACTAAACATGAGTCGACGAGAGAAGAGGCTAGAGTCAGGGCTCCTCAAATCTGGACCTCGAGATCCACTTTCCTGCAGAGTTTAGCTGTAACCCTAATCAAACATACCTGAACATGCTAATCAGTGTCTTCAGGATCATTAGAAAATCACAGACAGGTGAGTTTGATCAGGGTTGGAGCTAAACTCTGCAGTGGATTGGACCTCAGGGTAAGATTTGAGGAACCCTGGCTAATCGACTAAAATTTTTTTTAACTGCAGAAAAAGACAGCAGCTATTTGCACTGGGTGAAAATAGCCTTATTGAGACAATAAAGCCCTCTCTACACCTACCCCTAACTCTAAACCTACCCAGTAAACACCTTTGAGGCACTTTATTTTAAACGTTTCAATTCTTTGCCTTTTGATATGTGATGTGAAAAGGGTGAAGAATGAGTTCGGCAAAAGGTCGTAACACTGTGTAACAATGTGCCCCGCTACTGTTAGCCCTGTCCTATTCTATGACATTAGCGATGCAATTTGCATTAATTACATCAACAAATTTTAATGAGAAGCCATGAGAAATTGGTGAATAAAGACAGTCAATGTTTAATGTTTAGTAATTATTATTTCAAGAAATGTAAAGCATTTTGTCTCCTGTTGTGTGTTTTTCAGAATGTCTGAATGTGCTTCCTTTCCTTATTATCTGCTGTATATTTTCTAGGTCAGATGAGCAGTTATGACGATGACAACGGAGTGAAGATGACACTTCAGTCTGACAGAGGACAGACGTCCAGTCCTGGAAGCGAAAGAAGGGACCGGTGCAATAAGAACGGATCATCTCCACACACAGACATCTCCGTATCACAGCCTGGACAGAGATGCGAACAGCTTGTGTTTTGCACGTCCTGATTAGAAATCTGTGGTAATTTCAGGGAAACGAAAATGGTGAAATAGCAAATGACAAATTACTGTGAAGCGTCAGAGGGTTTAAAATGCTTCTGGCCAAACTGAGTACTGTAAAATTACACATTGAGGTTTATGTGAAGTATTTCGCATTGACATCATTAATGAACCATTTTTACATTTCACTTTTGTATTTTCATTTGCTCCAGCAGCAAAAGTAATAATGACTTTCCTAATTAAAACAAACAAACAAATAAGGAGAAACTGATTACAGCATTCAGAAGAGAAAGATGTCATATTGACATAATTTTCTCAGCCGTTGCATTAGATAAGCTCATAAAAGTGTGTATATTATGGTGTACATTGGATTTTTAAATTTTTTTATTTAAAAAACGTGAGGTTTATTGATGTTTTGATGTTTACAGTGTTACTGACCATGAAAAACAAATCATCACAGTTTGTGAAAAGGACTTGTGAAAACAACAATTGCACTGAATTTTGTGTTGCTGCTGATAAGTGTGTTATTTCACCAATATACATTTATTATAGAATAGATAGTTTTGTTATTGTTACTTAAAAGAAATGTGTTTCCAATAAATCACGTTTTCTTCAGGTCCATTTCTGTTCATAGCATGCGGTAATGGATTTCATGTGTGCTAGAGAAGTAACTACTACTTTTAAAAAAAAAATTTTTTAGTTAATATCCTTTATCCATTTACGAGAAATAGTTAAACAGTATGCAGGAAATATCTTATTTTCTGTATGAGAATTCTGCCAAAATTAGATATAACTCTTAGCCACATGTCTAACTCTACAGTTTCTTATTATTCTAACTGAATTAATTGAGACAAACTAAGAATTTGATGGGAAATATGACACATTTAATGAGGTTAGTGGAAAAAGGACCATTTATAAACATAGTGGGAAATAACATCTGTTTTGTTACATACAGCAACTCATTTTAAGTTAACTATTTCTTCCTCTTTCCAGTCACAGAGCACTTTATTTTGAGAGTTGTTTAAGTGAGAGAACATCTGTAACGTAGTCTAGATTGGGGAAATTGTAATGTTTAATCATCTTTTATTATGTAAATAATTTTTTGCATTGAAATTTGCATAGATTTTTGTTTGTATATGCTGTCAATTATAGTTCTTAGAGAGAAAATCAGAATCTGCAAAAATCAGTATCGGCAGGTCACACTTACAAAGAAATTGGAAATCGGAATCAGCCAAGAAAATTGCAATTGATGCATCTCTACACAGTAAAACCTCCAGTGTTAAATCAACACTCCCAGTGTATATATAATCCACACTCAGAGTGTTAAAAAAGTAACACTGAAGCAGTGTTAAAGTTAATGAGAAAATTAATTTAGTAATTGAGTGATGATTGAGCATTAGTGAAGAACACCTGCTGTTAACAAACTGAATCACTGAAAGAAAGAGAAAGAACAGAAAAAAAGAGACGAGACAAGCAGAAATACAAGAATTACAACTGACTTCAGCCACAGCCTTCGATGAAATCAACACAAGATAAAAGAAGACATTAAATCTCTCAAGATCTCAGCAGAGGATGAGTAAACAACTCCATAAACAGCATCACCAGCTTCACACGTTACTAACCAGATTGACTTTAGATGTTGATGTTTTAGTTTTGTTTGAGTTACCATTATCGAGGTCAGTGTTTGCTTTAGTTGGGCTCTTGACCCTTGATTTAAAATATTATAATTTCTTTGGCTGCTATAACTGCATGTTTGTTTAGACATGTTAGTTATGGCGAAAAAGCCTAGAGAAAATGTGATCAGGGCTGGTTACATTTCAATAAAGATGTATAGTGGCTTGAATAACGGGTGTAATTTGAAGTGTAGTCACTGATAGATTTATTAGTTAATTTTCACATTATATGCATTGTTAAGATCTAGCAGTTTTAAGATTAATCTGAAAGCCTTTTGAAACTTATTTTGCACTGAAAGTTTACTTTTCTTCATCAAACAGACTTCAAGAATCAGCGAATGAATCTCAACAATGGTGACAATCAACATAAAGCTCCATGTTGCAGTGCATTCTGGGAGCACGAATTAAAACTCATCCATGGCTCCCAGCATGCAATGCGACATGAATAAATTATGCAGCTGTCTTAGCATTTTCTTTTATTCTTACTATTTCCTTTTGTTTTGCTATTGTGTTGTGACTTTTAGTAGCGTGTTTTGTAATGTACACAGAGGATCTGTTTATCTGAATATGTTGATTGTCACCATTGTTGAGATTCATATGCTGATTCTTGATGTCTGTATGATAATGCAATCTTAACCTTTTAGTGCCTATTTACTTTTAAAAGTCTTTCAAATTCATTTTAAAACTGATGGATCAAACTCTATATCTTATGTGAGCAAAATAAAAAAAAAACTAATCAATCAATGAGAATACTCTGAATGAAATCAGTTACGGAAATCACTAAATGCTGGTGATTTCTTTACAGAAATCTAACCATCAACACCCAAATGCCATAACTAGCATGTCTAAACAAACACACAGTTATAGCAGCCAAAGTAATTATAATGTTTTAAGTCAAGGGTCAAGAGCCCAACTAAAGCAAACACTGACCTCGATAATGGTAACTCAAACAAAACTAAAGCATCAACATCTAAAGTCAATCTGGTTAGTAACGTGTGAAGCTGGTGATGCTGTTTGTGGAGTTGTTTAATCATCCTCTGCTGAGATCTTCAGAGATTTAATGTCTTCTTTTATCTTGTATTTCTGCTCGTCTCGTCTCTTTTTTTCTGTTCTTCTTTCTCTTTCTTTCAATGGTTCAGTTTGTTAACAGCAGGTGTTCTTCACTAATGCTCAATCATCACTCAATTACTAAACTAATTATCTCATTAACTTTAACACTGCTTCAGTGTTACTTTTTTAACACTCTGAGTGTGGATTATATATACACTGGGAGTGTTGATTTAACACTGGAGGTTTTACTGTGTACTAAATATATTACCATTGATAAATAGACAGATGTTTTCCACAGTTAGCTCAAAAAGATAAGAACTTGTGTACCAGTTGTAGCTACTCGTGTCAGGTGAAGTTTATCTTTTTTATCTTTAATGCTTTAAAATAGCCTTAAATACCATTTTTAAATGTTAAAATGTCTTATACTACGGGGCCGTTGAATGCTTGAATCTGATTGGCTGACGAATGTTCTAATGTGTAATTATTTTCAGGGAAACGCACGGCGAACGTAGTTCCAGGCAGCTCTTGACCACATTACATGACCATATCACTTCGCCAAATGATTTCAGGGCCATTCCACCGAATGGGTGCCATTTGCTTCCAAAACTCTCAAAATATATATTTCATTTTCTATCTTTTTTAAAGACTGAATCTAGTAATACACATATTTAACTATTCAAAATATGTATTGATCCATCTTGGGTAACTTTATTTAATTTTTTACACAATTTGTAAGTGGAAGATGGATGCGTTTTTTGATGTCTTTTAAAAAGCAAAAATATGTTAACAAATTCCTTCATTTTCTCCTCAGGCAGGTGTTTATATTAAAGAAATTATTCGTTTCAAAAAAAGGTTATTTTTTTATCATTAAAAAAAATCACAATTTATCTACACAAGGTGTATTTTTTTCTAAAGTACACAAACCCATTATTTTCATTTTAAAGGTGATTCAAACCTTATCAATTTTCTATGATGCAATTTACTAAACAATGGGATAAATTACGGACCAAGCTTAATTAAAAAATAGTGGTTTAACTTTACTTTTTAAAGAAAAACTATTTAGTAACAGGAATGAAACTGGGTAACAGGAATGAGTATCCATTATTATACAGGTTTGACTACATATGTGAGGTGTTAATGCCTGCACTGATATAGTGAACGTGTTGAACATTGACTAGTAAGCTCATCTCACTGCTAAAAAAAAAAGGCCAAAGGACAGAAATTTCTAGTACATTTTCTGTCACACTTGCAGGAATGTAATGTAAAGCTGGAATGTAATGTAAAACAACAATGCAGGAACAACCATAGGTTTCTCTGGGCAAAAGCATTGTCTCAGTGTGGATCGAAGGCCAAAACATTGAGAAAAAGATGCATTTTCAAATTTATCTAGATTAATATGGATGTAGCCTATAATATTTACATTAATAAATCTGATGACACAACTCACTCCTGTTACTTTTACTCAGTTACTATATAAGTATAGGATAAATGAGTACACTCTTAAAAATGCAACAACAAGGTGCTTCACGATGCCATAGAAGAGCCTTTTTGTCTAAATGGTTCCATAAAGAACCTTTACATCTGAAGAACCTTTCTGTTTCACAAAAGGTTCTTTGTGGCAAAAGAAGGTTCTTCAGATTATAAAAATGTAAGAAAGAGATGGTTCTTTAAAGAACCTTTGACTGAATGGTTCTTTGTGGAACCAAAAATGGTTCTTCTATGGCATCGCTGTGAAGAACCTTTTGAAGCACCTTTATTTTTAAGAGTGTATATGAGTAACAGGACTGAACGTAACAGGATTGAGATTTTAGGATAAAATTAGTAAATACATATAATCTGGCCACATGGAGTACATGCTAATATTATGAGAATACTCAGCAAATTACAGTGATTCACCAAAGATTTGTATTTTTAAAATAAACAAGTAAGGGTTTAGGGTAACAGGACCGAGTGAAAACCTGGGGACATGACTAAAATGTGTATTTTATCCAAAATATTATACATTTATTTTTAAATACAGTGGGTGGGGGGGGGATTATTTGATCAACTGCTGATTTTGTACATTTGCCCACTGACAAAGAAATGATCAGTCTATAATTTGAATTTATTAGAATAGGTTTATTTGAACAGTGAGAGACAGAATAACAACAAAAAATCCAGAAAAACGCATTTCAAGAAAAGTTCTAAATTGATTTGCATTTTAATGAGTGAAATAAATATTTGATCCCCTACCAGTCAGCAAAATTTCTGGCTCCCAGGTGTCTTTTAAACAGGTGAGGAGCTGAGATTAAGAGCACTCTCTTAAAGGGAGTCTCAGTTTGTTACTTATATAACTCTCCACCATGGCCAAGACAAAAGAGCTGTCTAAGGATGTCAGGGACAAGATTGTAGACCTACACAAGGCTGGAATGGGCTACAAGACCATCGCCAAGCAGCTCAGTGAGAAGGTGACAACATTTGGTGCGATTATTCGCAAATGGAAGAAACACAAAATAACTGTCAATCTCCCTCAGACTGGGGCTCCATGCAAGATCTCACCTCGTGGAGTTTCAGTGATCATGAGAATGGTGAGGAATCAGCCCAGAACTACACGGAGGATCTTGTCAATGATCTCAAGGCAGCTGGGACCATAGTCACCAAGAAAACAATTGGTAACACACTACGCCGTGAAGGACTGAAATCCTGCAGCACCCGCAAGGTGCCCTGCTCAAGAAAGCACATGTACAGCCCGTCTGAAGTTTGCCAATGATTCAGAGGAGAACTGGGTGAAAGTGTTGTGGTCAGATGAGACCAAAATCCAGCTCTTTGGCATCAACTCAACTCGCCGTGTTTGGAGGAGGAGAAATGCTGCCTATGACCCCAAGAACACCATCCCCACCGTCTAACATGGAGGTGGAAACATTATGCTTTGGGGGTGTTTTTCTGCTAAGGGTTCAGGACAACTGCACCGCATTAAAGGGACGATGGACGGGGCCATGTACCGTCAGGGCCAGGGCACTGAAGCCAGGGTGATTTGGGGTGTTCAAAAATAATGATTAGCCTTAATGATAGAAATAATGATCGCCTTTCAATGGTATTCTCTCCAGATTCTACTACATGTTATTCTATGTGTTTCTACAAGTATTTCAACCTAATTCTCGTTAGATATCACTACCTTGAGTTCATTCTCACATTTTAACTTAATATAATGTGTGTTGTCTTTCTTCATGTCCTCTAGAGCTTTGTATATACAGCTAATTGGTCTAAGGATCTGTTACCATTCTGAACGTTAATCAACAAAGTCTCAATTGCTGATGGGGTAGTTTTTAACTTTTTCCAATTCAGATGTTTCAAAAAGAAAACTTCGAATTTGGAGATACCTATAAAAATCAGTGCTAGGTAGAGTGATAGAAGATTGCTCAAATGAAAGAGTATGTTTTGAAAGAGATACTGCTGACAGTGAATTTAAATGAGGAAATGAACCCGTCAAGCAAGTATTTGAGTCATTTCATGTACACTGTAAAAAACTGCTGTAAAAAAACGGCCATATTCTGACAGTAACATCCTGTTTTTTCATTACAACAGTAAAATTCCGTAAAAAATAATGAATTCTGGGTAATATTTGTTGTTTTCGAGAAAGTATCCTTCTGCAGTCCTGTGAAGTAACAGCGCTCAGAGTTGACACTCAGAGGCTGTTTCAAATCACACCCTACACCCTCATTCACTATTCCCTACATGAGTTTACTAATATAGCCCACCTGACAGAGAGAATGAACACTAATGAGTGAATTCAGCCAATGATGAACAGCTGCTGTGAACAAGCAGAATCACTGGAGAAAAGAGAAAAATGAAACTACAACTGACTTCAGACACAGCCTTAGATGAAATCAACTGAAATAAAACAGCAGAACATGATTAAACAACTCCACAAACAGCATTACAGTTTGACTTTATTTCTGCCACATATCTATAAAATTACTTGAGAATTAATAGATATTTAGATACTTTATTGAAAATATTTTGTGTGACCTCACCATTATGGCGATCAGCGTTTGCTTTAGTTGGGCTCTTGACCCTTGACTTTTTAATGTTAGATTTTGTGTTGGTTGTTATAACTGTGTTTGTAAAAAACATATATTATAACAACAGAAGCCAAAAAAAAATTGTAAGTGAATGTTTTTGGATTGTAATCATCATGACACGGCCTGCTTCTCTGACTTTATTCTAATGAAGTGTGGTTTTTTTTTAAAAATTAGTTTCATGTTTTGATGTGTGCTGTGATACTACAAAGCAATCTATTATGAAAATTGTAAAACATCTCATGCACAAAACCTTCAGCACTATGCTGTAATTGAGACACATACAGACATCAAGAATCAGCATATGAATCTCAACAATGGTGAGTCAAAATCTTCATGCTGCAATGCATGCTGGGTACCAGCACAGTACAAAACTCACCCATGACTCCCAGCATGCATTGCGACATGAATAAATTATGCCACTGAATTGTCCTCTTATTTTCTCTAATTCTTTCTATTTGCTTTTATTATTGCTTTTGCTTTTGCTTGAGTTTTAGTAGCATGTTTTTGTGATGTTCAGAGTTGATCTGTTTATTTATTTTGGTTGATTGTCACCACTGTTGAGATTCATACGCTGATTCTTGATGTGTGTTTCATAGCACTTTGAGGCTTTTTTTTTTTTATTAAATTGTCAGTAATGTTTTTAACCATCTTACATAAACTAGAGCAAAATAATGAGCAGACTGCAGACATCATCACTTTGGTAACAGAAGAGACACTGGAGAAAAAACAGTGAATATAATGTTTAATGATAAGGTCTTTAGCATATAACTAAAAATATTACAGATTTGTTTAGTTCTTTTAACATGTTTTAAAACACGTTAATGTTAGAAAGTCATTCACAAGATCATCATGGTAGTTAAAAACAACTTGCATTTCTTACAAGCATTTAGCATTTTACAAGCAACTTACAGTGCATTCAGGCTATACATTTTTTTATCGGTATGTGTGTTCCTAATTTAACATTTTGTTAACAATCTACCACTTAGACAGGAACATTTCTGTACATCTGACAGAAATAGCATCAGTCTGGTTAGTAATGTGAAGTAATGCTGTTTTAGGAGTTGTTTAATCAGATCTTGAGAGATTTAATGTATTTCAGTTGATTTTATCTAAGCTGTGGCTGAAGTCAGTTGTAGTTCTTGAGTTTCTCTTTCATTCAGTGATTCTGCTTGTTAACAGCAGGTGTTCATTAATGCACAATCATCATGTAATCACAGAATTATCTCATTAACTTGTGTTCATTTAAAACTGAAATTTTGTCGTGGACTTTAAAGGGTTAAGATGTAGAGAAAAAAAACAGCATGAAATGTAATTTAACAGCAATAAACTGTAATTAATTTATGTCAACAAACTGTAGAAAAACAGTAACACTGCACTGTAAAATTTACTGTAAATTTTATTAACACTGGCAATTTTGGTTGCCAGTAAGACTGTAAATTACAAAATTACTAAATCAATAATTACAATTGTACTGAAAAAATACAGCAAACTCTTGTGCTGTAAAATTGTTGTGATGGTGTAAACATTTGGTAAACTTATTTCATTTGAGTCTAAGGAACATTTCTTAAATAAAGCAAACACTTAATCTGTAATAGTAAAGTTTAAAAACATGACTTGAACTCAAATCGTTGCAGTTTATCATCAGCTATAGCACACATGCATGTGATAAAGCATAACAAAGAGATCATCACTGTATCAACAACTCTACAATTACTGTCTTTAAATAAGCAACAGAACATCAGTGTTTGTGGCTCATCATTGACTGAAGCACAGTCTACTCTCCACCACAATGGTGATCCACAAAACTACATTAAACTAACAGATCTCTCTTGTGCAATATAATACAGTTCAGTTAAATATTTACTCTCCTTATAGATAACACCTGCTGTTAACAAGCAGAATCACTGAATGAAAGAGAAACAAGAACTACAACTGACTTCAGCCACAGCCTTAGATGAACTCAACTGAAATACAAGACATCATTAACCTCTTAACTGTCACCGTCCACCCTGTGGGACGCCTACCTTTACTTCACTATTTTACAATTAAATCCTAATCTAATCATGACAAACTATATATCGTTGGAAAGGTCTAAGACTCCTAAATAGGTATTTTACCACTTTTTCTGTTAAAAAATTATGTAGGAAAAGTAATAGATTAATTTATGACCAGAGGTGTCAAATCCAGGGTCAGAAAGTAAAAGTCCTGCCATGTGTTTATTCCACCCATGAACTCAGCAGCTGATTTCACCAGAGGAGGAACCAAGTCATTCCTTTCAAGTCACAAGCAAGTTTCAGTCAAATCCCAAGACCTCAACGAGTTGAGGTAATTAAGATAATTGAGAGACTAATTAAATGTTGATTGTGCATTAGTGATGAACACCTGCTGTTATTGAGAATTACAGAGGATCAGATGTTGATGTTTTATTGGTTAAAATGATGCCACCATCATGGAGATCAGTGTTTGCTTTAGTTGGGCTCTTGACCCTTTTAGTAACTGAGAATGGATTGCTTTTAAGCAATTGCAATATTCTTCACAACAAACATTTGCACATTGCTGAATTAAAAGCTTGAAAGCAGATGAGCTTACACTTTTGGCTTTTATGTCACTTGAATGAACATCATGAAGGTGTCTCTCTTTGGTTTATTTACTGACGTTCAGCTGTTACAGAACTGCAGGAATTTACTATTAAACAAATGCCATCGTAATATTAAATATTGGAAAAATTAAGAATTATATTGCTCAGGCTTTTAGACATGAACACTTATCATACGATCCTCAACAGTGGTGACAATAATTATTCATACTGTGGTGTTACCCAGCATGCATTGCAGCATGAAGCATTTTGTTGATTGTCACCATTGTTGAGATTCATGCTGGTTCTTGATGTCTGTGTGTCTGAGTAGGACTGGAGTTTAAATATTTAAATGCATTAGATTTAAAATTCTTTTCTATAACTACTACAGCAGTAAATTCATTGCGTACTGTGGTTTCACAGAGTTGTTTATTCAAAAGCAGAACATAAATTAAAAAATGAAAAATGTTGTATGTATATATATATATACACAGTATATTGGATGCAAACAGGTAAGCACCTGATGATTACCTCATCATATGAAAACAACTAACAGTTGCTCACTGCGCACTGATCTCTCCGCTTTACAACAGCACATGCATTGCTACAGAGATCTAACACAGGAGTCAAGGGTCAAGAGCCCAACTAAAGCAAACACTGATCTACATGATGGTGGTATCATTTTAACCAATAAAACATCAACATCTGATCCTCTGTGATTCTCAGTAACAGCAGGTGTTCATCACTAATGCACAATCATCATTTAATTAGTCTCTCAATTATCTCTTAATTACCTCAACTCGTTGAGGTCTTGGATTGACTGCTTGTGACTTGAAAGGAATGAGTTGGTTCCTCCTCTGGTGAAATCAGCTGCTGAGTTCATGGGTGGAATAAACACATGGCAGGACTTTACTTTCTGACCCTGGATTTGACCTCTGTTTATGACAAGAGTGCACCTGAAAAAATCTACATCATGACATGAATTCTGACCTTTGTCACAGAAAGTCTTCTTAGTTGCCTTTTTCTCTATCACGAATTAGAAATCATAAGAAATTATTTATCAGTAGAAAACTTAAAATTTCAAAATTCATCCTTTGAAACCCATTTTAAAATCAGACATTGCATTACCATGTAAATGGTACATTAAAATCATGTTACAAAATATTTTCATTCATGAATTATAAAAATTAAGTTTGGATAGTGCTATAATGTCTATTCAAAACTGTGGGTGACAGTTAAGGGTTAAATCTCTCAGATCTGATTAAACAACTCACAAACAGCATTACCAATTACACATTAATTTGACTTTATTTCTGTCATGTCTAAAATAATTTGAGAATTAACAGAAGTTTAGTTGTTTTATTGAAAGTTTTTTGTTTGACCTCACCATGTGGCGGTCAGGGTTTGCTTTAGTTTGGCTCTTGACCATCAAATTTTAACATTTCTGGCTGTTGTAACTGTGTTTTGTAAATGTATAGCATGAAAGCCAAAATGTGTGATACGTGCTTTTGATTGATTATTGATAATTGTAATCATTACAGTGGCTTGATTCTGATCATTCAGAGGCTGATCTTTAAATGGTGTGGATATCTTTTTGTTGTTGTTTATTTACATAATGAGAATGACAACAAACTGCTGAAAAAGTACTAGCAATTACACACACAGACATCAAGAAACAGTGTGAATCTCAACAACTGACAATCAACAAAATAAACAGATCAGCTGAACATCACAAAACATGCTACTAAAACTCAACACAAAAAAAAATAAAAATTAAAGCACATAGTAAAATTGACAATAAATTGGACAATTCAGCCATAATTTATTTAACAATGCATCTGATTCATGGGGAGTTTTGTACTGTGCTGGTACCCAGCTGAATTGCTCATTAAGCTTTTGATTGTCACCGTTATTGATTTTTGCTGATTCTTGATGTCTGTCAATTGCTGTACTAAAAGTTTTACATTATATTTGTCATCTGTAACAACAAACTAACAAATAAAAAATACCATGTAAACTGAATATCAGTGAATCAAATGTACATCATTATCATCAATCAATATCAAACATTTTGGCTTTAATACATGTGCTTTACAGTTACAACAGAAAAACAAGTTAACATGGTCAAGAGCCTAAAACAACTGACCGCCACAGGATCAACATTTCAATAAAACTAAACTTGCTCAAATTACATAGACATGACAGAAATAGTCATTGATGCTGTTTGTGGTTGTTTCAGATCTTGAAGATAATGATTTCAGTTGAGTTCATCTAAGGCTGTGGCTGAAGTCAGTTGTAGTTCTTGTTTCTCTTTCATTCAGTGATTCTGCTTGTTAACAGCAGGTGTTATCTATAAAGTAAATATTTCTGAACTGTATTATATTGCACAAAGATCTGTTATTTTTTGTGGATCACTTAATTGAGTGAAATGTCTGATGAATCTGATGTTCTGCTCAACAATAACTGTGTTGCTGTCATGATCTCTTGCTTTACTGTCATGTGTGCTATAGCATGATCACCTTAATTCAAGTCATGTTTTAAAACTACTAAATTAAATTTGCATATTAAATATTCCAGTGACTCAAATAAATAAGCAATGTTTATTCACAATATTTTACAAAAATTTTTATAGTTTATGATTACAAACTGTAAATTTTACAGTCTTACTAAGCAAAATTACAATAATACTTGACAACAATCACAGTGTGTATGCTGCCTGATTCTTAATTCAGAATAACAGCAATTTCTGTAAAAACTAACAGTCAGATTAACCAAACTAAAAAGTTATTTTTACTGAAATATTAGTGAGGTCAAAACATGTAAAAGTCATGACATCAGTAAATATTAAACTGAACTGTATTAATGTGTTTTTGTAGATCTATTAGTTTAATGTAGTTTTGTGGGTCACCGTTGTGCTTAGAGCCTATGCTTCAGTCAATGAAATCATGCTAGCGCATGTGTTGTAGCTGATAATGAACTGAAACAATTTGAGTTAAAAGATTTTTTAGTTATTTAAAGTGTTTGCAGTTTATATTAAGACATATATTTTCTTAGTGGACTCAAATGATATAAGTTCACATTACTAAATATGAATACCAATATTTTACTCAACTGTTTGAACCAATTGGAGCAGAGTTCATTTCATTGTGTATAACAGTAACAGGCGAAAAATGAAAAGCTGTAAATTAATGGTACTGTAAAAATAACAGTACATTACTGGCAATCTGCTGCCAGTACAATTACTATTATTTAAGCAATTTTACAGTGTAGATATAGGATGATCTTCTGAAATACAAAGGACAAAACTTGGCTGCCACTTTCAAATATGTTTTATGTGCTAAATAGCACTAAAGGTGGTTAATTGCTGAATCATGAACCACTTTAACTGCTCTATTGCTCCTATCTTTAAATCTGTAGCATCTCTGTAACATGGTGTAATGTAGAACAATAATTACAAAATAGTGTTTGTAGTACAAAAATCATAGCACACATTCATGTAATGGTAAAATTCTATTAAAACAGTTATGATAACTCACAATCAGTTTTTAACCACTGTTCTTATTGCAGAATAAGTGTTGCTCTAAGAAGAAAAACTACCAATAACTGTTGACTCTGCAAATTAAATTTTAACACTTTACAATAAGGTTCATTAGTTACTACATTAGTTCATTCTAATAATTAACTGCATATACAGTGTTTTTCTTTGTTAATATAACATTACTAATACATTATTAAAATCTTGTTCATTAGTTAATACTGTGAACTAGATGGAAAAAGAAAAATGCACACAGGAATCATGGTGAATCAAAAGTTTAATTTTACAAAAGTATATTTCTGATCTTGTATCAATTCTGAATTAAATGATTTTGATTAATAGACTGGTGTATCATCTTAATGGTCCAATTTTCAGCTTTGACAACATGGTCATCTAATGGTTACACATACATGCCTCCTGTGAAATTTAATTAATCTAATGATCATTAATGTGCTTGTTAACTCTGAATTGGTTTTTAGCAGTACAATGCCACACAGCCATCAATGTGGATACAGATCAAGACTGTCATGGTCAGTGATTCAGACCTGAAGTTGAAAATCTTTTCAAAACATGGTCAAAATCATCAAACAAAGTTCAATCATATATTTAACATGCAGTAACATAGATAAAATCTCAGTGCAACTAATATATCACAAGCAGTCAGCGCTTCACAAAAGCAAACATGATCCTGCAGCTATGTCAGGCCCAGATCCTGAAACATCAGACTGGATCTTTATCAGCTCCTTATCCACTGGGGCTAGGGGCTTGTTGTTGAAATGTTGCAAAGTGGGTATCGATGCTTGCTTCGTGAAGGAAAATTCACAGTTAATCTGTGCTTACTCACTAGCTCTTCTGTCATTGGCCAGTAAACTTTGCTGGCGTATAGCAAATCAGGCTTCAGTATTTGAGGAAGGATAACCCCATAGCATAAGTTACAAAATGTAGAGAAACCGATTTCAAAGGGAACATCAGTATTGTACGTTTAGATGCTGTAAATACGTCAATATTGTGTGCTTCAGTGTCTATGCAAATATAAGGAAATGTAGGTTTGGTAGAACCACACTTTACGTAAAAATACATACGAATACTCATGAGATCACGTTAATATACGCTGTTATCTGATAATTTCTATGGCTATAGCATGAAACTCACCAGAACACTCTGAGTTTGTGCAGTTTGACAGAGTCTTCAGCTGATGTAGGAACCAGTCTCTAGAATCAGGTGGTTTTGGAGGAGCACTGGTGGCCCAGTCATCTTCAGTCAGAATCCAGACTCTTTCTTCATTACTGTAGTGTTTGATCTGTCTGTCATCGACCACAACCACAGCACTGAACTCTGGGAGTGTGTCTGCTTTGGAAAAGGCTGTAAATTTGTAGTAGAGGTAATGTTTCTCTAAAGGAAGATATAAAACATAAATAACACACAATGCCACACTCAAACAAAAAACAGAGTCCTGTCAGAACACAAAATTGGGGATATGAAACCAATAAAATGGCACATATTCAGACTTGGTACCTATATATTAAGAATTAAAATTTTAAAACTCCTGCGCTTTATATGGGCAGTCCATCCCTGATATATGATGTGCATGTATATTATATTAAACATGTCTGATAATTAATGACAGAAAAGCATGAAACTCACCAGAACACTGTGAGTTTGTGCCATTTGACAGAGACTTGATCTGATGCAGAAACCAGTCTCTAGAATCAGTTGGTACTGCAGGTGTATTTGTGAAGTCATCCTCAGTCAGAAGGAACCAAGACATTCCTTTCAAGTCACAAGCAAGTCTCAAGTCAAATCCCAAGTCCTCAAAGAGTTAAAGTTAATGAGATAATTAAGTGTCTAATTAAATGATGATTGAGCATTAGCGATGAACACCTGCTGTTATTGAGAATTACAGAGGATCAGATGTTGATGTTTTATTGGTTAAAATGATGCCACCATCATGGAGATCAGTGGTTGCTTTAGTTGGGCTCTTGACCCTTTTAGTAAATCAAAGTAATTTGCTATTAAGCAAGTGCAATATTGTTCACAAACATTGTGCATTGCTGACTAAAGAACTTGATGAAACAGATTAGCTTGTTTTCTTTTAAATCATTTGAATGAGCATCATGAAGGTGTCTCCTTTGGTTTATTGAGTGATATTCAGCTATTACTGAATTTCAGGAAAAAAGTCCTAAACAAATGCTACTGTAGTGATTACAGGAGGAAGAACTGCATCAGCTCAGGCTTTTAGACATGAGCACTTATCATATGATCCTCAACGGTTGACAATAATATTCATACTGCAGTGCATGATGGGAGTTTTTTCTGGTCTTCAGCATACATTGCAGCATGAAGAATGTTGGTTGTCACCATTGTTGAGATTCATATCTGTTCATTATGTTGTGTCTAAATACCAGAAGAGTTCAAGTGTCTTGCATTAAATACAGTGATTTCAAATGAATTCATCATAACTATTAGAACAAGTTCCTTGCATGCTGTAGTTTCACAGTGTTGACTTCTCAAGACCTAAACATAAAGAAAAAAGCAAAACAATCAGTACAGCTGTGAAAGCATAGTTGCTCATTGTGCAGCCCTGATCTCTTTACTTTACAGCAATACATGTGTTGCTGCAAAGAGAGATCTAAAACATTAACTCTTTGAGGACTTGGGATTTGACTTGAGACTTGCTTGTGACTTGAAAGGAATGACTTGGTTCCTCCTCTGGTGAAATCAGCTGCTGAGTTCATGGGTGGAACAAAAATATGGCAGGACTTTTACTTTCTGACCCCTGGATTGTCCGCCTCTGATGAGAACACAACACAATATAAAACAACAGGAAAAATGATGTTTGCTGAAAAAAAAACAAATGTAATATAACCTGAAAACAAACTCAAATTGTTTGTAGTTCATTTGTATGTAAGTGCAAGCCTATCTGTTGTTCAGAAGAAGTGTTGTATACAAAAACTAAACCATGATCTTATCTTGCTGTGCGTCAGATGAAAAAGGGCAAAACAATAAAAAAAATGAGCAAAACCATTCTTATATCTCTGTTTTAAACAGAAGTCTAACATCAACCATCTTTGTCCTTTATCTATTAGACGAGCGCCCTGTACATCTACATAAAACGAGAAAATGAAAGTCATCTTGATGAAATTACTTGGCTTGATGAAAACAAAAACAAGCTTGCCTTCATTCCTGTTGTTATTCAGCACTGTAAGGAAAAAGTAAAACAATCAATCAACAATCCTACCAAACAACCAGCACAAAGTCAAAAATAAAATAAAAAACAAATGAATCCCACTGGAAAATCTATCAAAAACATTAATTCACAACATTTCTGTCCCATGAACTTCATGAGGCATATGCAGACAATTTCAGCACAAATCAGTTTAATTTTGTAAGTAAATAAATAAATAAATATGACTGTACATTTTTTAATAAATTGTGTTTAAACACTTTTCAAACTCAAATTCAATCAGCATGTTTGAAGCTTAGACATGAACACTTATCATGATCCTCAACAGTGGTGACAATAAATATTTATACTGCAGTGCATGGTAGTTTTACTATGGTGTTCAGCATGCATTGCAGCTTGTATGTTGATTGTCATTGTTGAGATTCATCTCTGTTCTTAATGAGTTGTTTAATCCTCTACTGAGACCTTCAGAGATTTAATGTCTTTTATTTCAGTTGATTTTATCAAACTGTGGCTGAACTAAGTTCTGTGTTCTATTTTCTTTTAGTGATTCTGCTTGTTAACAGCAGGTGTTCATCACTAATGCTCAATCAGAATTAATATATTATCTCATTAGCTTAACTCTGCTTCAGTGTTACTTTAACACTGTTGGGTGGGAAAATACATCAGTGTTGATTTAACACTGATTTTTACTGTGAGGACACTTGATCTGCTAAGACATTACTATTTTAATGCTCAGTGTTTCTACACTTCATCAACAAAAATAAGTGTAATTTGTGATGCTAACATGTTGCAAAAGTGGTGTCACCACCAAAATGATAAAGATCACAACACAATTCAAACACCAGTGATCTTATTCCTATGACACATTCAGCTGTTAAGCTTGACATGCGATCACAATGGTGTGATAAACTCTCTATTCTTCTGTGTAATTTGAACAAATCTGCGTTGCTGCTGACCAGTATCATTATTTCTGTGTTACAAACATTCAGATAACCACAAATGCAATAAGTTTGGTTGATAAAACACATATGTACTTTACTCATCAAAATGTAGTAAATCACCTTTTGAAAGTAATTTGACTTTCAAATAAGTATTTATGATTGTTATTTAAGTTCAAAAAGGAGCTGTTAAAATGTATTTGTCTTCATTCAAGATTCATTCAAAAACATTGATTCATCCAATAATGAAACAAGTAGATCTTGTGAGTCACAAAACATGTGATTGTTGTTTCTAATGTTTTTTTTTTTTTTTTTAATTGTGAGAACCACAATCCTTTAAAAAACAAAAACAAAAAAAAAAAACACTAATTTTATCCAGAATCATGCAGCTCTGTTTGCACTCTTAATAACAGTTTTTATGTAGTCTCTTGTGTTCATGGTATTCAGCTGCAACTAAATGTTTTGC
Organism: Onychostoma macrolepis; assembly: GCF_012432095.1. NCBI lineage: Eukaryota > Metazoa > Chordata > Actinopteri > Cypriniformes > Cyprinidae > Onychostoma > Onychostoma macrolepis. The sequence goes on from NC_081173.1 coordinate 33,377,759, forward strand.
AAAAAGAGACAAAAGATAAACATGTTTGATATCTAAATGTTACTTGTTCTTTTTAACCACATTGGAATAAGAACTGGTAATCGATAAATCTGAATCAATAAGGAGAATCAATCAGAATGTTTGAAGCTTTTAGACATGAACACTTATCATATGATCCTCAACAGTGGTGACAATAAATATTTATACTGCAGTGCATGGTGGGAGTTTTACTATGGTGTTACCCAGCATGCATTGCAGCTTGAAGTATTGTGTTGATTGTCACCATTGTTGAGATTCATATGCTGGTTCTTGTGGAGTTGTTTAATCATCCTCTACTGAGACCTTCAGAGATTTAATGTCTTTTATTTCAGTTGATTTTATCAAAGGCTGTGGCTGAACTGAGTTGTTCTTGTGTTTCTATTTTCTTTCAGTGATTCTGCTTGTTAACAGCAGGTGTTCATCACTAATGCTCAATCAGCACTTAATTAATCACATAATTATCTCATTAGCTTTAACTCTGCTTCAGTGTTACTTTAACACTATTTGGAGTGGGACCAAATACACTCTGCGCAGTGTTGATTTAACACTGGGGATTTTACTGTGAGGACACGACGTGGTGATCTGCTAAGACATTACTCGCTATTTTAAGTGCTCCAGTGTTTGGCTACACTTGCGATCAGAAGCCGAAAAAGCTAAGTGTAATATTTGTGATAAGCTAACATGTTGCAAAAGTGGTGTCACCACCAAAATGATAAAGATCACGAACACAATTCAAACACCAAAGTGATCTTATTCCTAAATGACAACGATTCAGCTGTTAAACGTTTGACATGTGCGATCACAATGGTGTGATAAACTCTCTGTTCTTCCCTGTGTAATTTGAACAAATCTGCGTTCGCGCTGCCGCTGACCAGTATCATTATTTCTGTGTTACAAACATTCAGATAACCACAGAAGTACGGGGATAAAAGTTTATAGTTCGGATATAAACACTGATATGTACGGTACTCATCAAAATGTAGTAAATCACCTTTTGAAAGTAATTTGACTTTCAAATAAGTATTTATCGATTACGTTGTTACGCCAGTAGGTGTCGAAAAGGAGCTGTTAAAAATGTATTTGTCTTCATTCAAGAGATTCATTCAAAAACATTGATTCATCCAATAATGAAACAAGTAGATCTTGAGTGAGTCATTGAATAAATTACATGTGATTGTTAAGTTTTCTAATGTTTTTTTTTTTTTTAATTGTGAGAGAACCACAACCTCCTTTAAAAAAACAAAAAAACAAAAAAAAAAAACACTAATTTTATCCAGAATCATGCAGCTCTGTTTTGCACACAGCTCTTAATAGAGTCCAGTTTTTATGTAGTCTCTTAAGTGTTGTTCATGGTATTCAGCTGCAACTAAATGTTTTGCAAAAAGAGACAAAGAATAAACATGTTTGATATCTAAATGTTTTACTTCATTCTTTTAACCACATTGGAATCGTAACTGGTAATCGATAAGAATCTGAATCAATAAGGAGAATCGGAATCAGAATTGATCAAATTCTAATGATACCCAACCCTACTCCAGTCCTCTACCAGTCCAATCCTTATGGTCTTTTGGAAACTTCAGCCTGGCTCTTCTTTGCTTCCCATTGATGAAGGGCTTTTTTCTAGCTTTGACTTGCACCTAGGAGCGTGCGCCATGCACTTCACTCCAGCTGCCGTTTGCCATTCTTTTTGTAGGTCACTTGATGTAATCCTATGGTTGTTGAGTGACATTCAAATGAGTTGCTGGTCATCCTGGTCATTGGAGAGTCATTATCGCTGAATGGGAAATACAGTTAAGACCTGTAGACCAGGTATGATGAATAAAGGCTAGGAGTCAGAGATGCAATCAATCGAGGAAAAAATTACTGAAGAAATTAGTTCCCAGTTTCTTTAGCAGAAGTCAGCTTCAGTACTCAGCAAGGAGTTTGTAGGCCGCTCTGCTCATCCATTAAATACAGCAGCAGTTATACTCAAACAGAAATCAGTAAACTACGTCATTACATCAAGTTTCAGGATTCTGATTGGCTAAAGCATAGATAAACTTGGAACATCTTTAAACAATAGCAGTCAGTAGTATATCTTCATTGAATATCAGCATGCCATCAGGGGGTTTGAGTTTTAGGTACAAGTGACCCTCCTAGGTCACAGAAGAGCATCTTGATCAGTCTGGTTGTCTTACAGTTTTTCTCGATTGCTAACACACAATTCATGAAAAAATTCACCATTTTCTCACAACTATAAACACAATCTCAAAACTACACACCAACTTGTGCAAACTTCAAACTTTCAGGTCAAAGTCAAACATTTTAGTCAAAAACATGTTCTCTTTTGTCCTCAGATGACACACAAAGCTGTCAAATCCTGCTATGACTGTTACAGTAGTTGTGCAGATGAAGTGAAATTCAGCAATAAACTGTAAGAAAAGTTTACTTTCATTACTGTAAAGTGATCCTAAAGTAGATGAAAATCACTAGAAGAGAAAAGTTCAAAGACCAAACAACTGAATATACAGTAAACACACATTGGAATGTACTGTCAGTTACTGTACAGCAGTAAATAAATAAATAAATTCAGCATCCTCTGCCAAGCTGCATTACAGTGTTGGTAATATCCTTATTTGTTATACTATAACAGTTTCTTAGTCTTCTGAGAAAAGACTTTCTCTGCCTCCCCTAGACCAGAGGTGGGTAGTCCAGGGGCCAAAGAGTAAAGGTCCTGCCATATTTTTGTTCCACCCATGAACTCAGCAGCTGATTTCACCAGAGGAGGAACCAAGTCATTCTTTTCAAGTCATAAACGAGTCTCGAGTCAAATCCCAAGTCCTCAAAGAGTTAAAGTTAATGATATAATTAAGTGACTAATTAAATGATGATTGTGCATTAGTGATGAACACCTGCTGTTATTGAGAATTACAGAGGATCAGATTTTGATGTCTTATTGGTTAAAATGATGCCACCATCACAGAGATCAGTGTTTGCTTTAGTTGGGCTCTTGACCCATGACTTCCTGTGTTAGGTCTTTCTTTGTAGCAATGCGTGTGGTGTTGTAAAGCAGAGATCAGTGCTCTACAATGATTTGATAGTCACCATGAACTTCCCAAAATAACATTTTTTTTTCTTTATTTCATTTATATGTTCAGATTTTGCATAGTCAACACTGTGAAACTACAGCATGCGAAGAAAGTGTTTATCTAATAGTTACAGTGAATTAATTTTAAATCTATGTAATGCATATAAAAATTTGAACTCCAATAATAGTTAGACACACACAGACATCAAGAACGAGCATATGAATCTCAACAATGGTGACAATCAACAAAATGCTTTATGCTGCAATTCATGAAAAACTCCCATCATGCAATGCAATATGAATAATTATTATCACCACTGTTGAGGATGATATGATAAATGTTCATGTCTAAAAGCTTGATCCTAAACAGGTTTTTTATTTCTCTCTTCTCAAGATTAAAGCATTATGGTGGCATTTGGTTAACACGCCTTTTTCAGTTCTGTAAAAGTTAAATGTATTTAATAAACCAGAGAGACTTAAACCAAGAATGTTATTATGTTATTATAATCTGAAAGCATAAACTAACCTGCTATTTTAAGGTTTGATTCAGTATTGCACAAATGTTTGCTATGAAACAATATTGCAATTGCTTAGAAGCAAATTTCTTTGAATTATTAAAAGGCTCAAGAGCCCAGCTAAAGCAAACACTGACCACAATTATGGTGGCAATGTTTTTTTTTTTGCTTTTTTTTTCTCCGGTTAATTTACTCCAAAACTGTGGCTGAAGTCAGTTGTAGTTCTTGTGTTTCTCTTTTCTTCAGTGATGTTGATTGTTAACATCAGGTGTTCATCACTAATGCTCAGTAATCATTTAATTAGTCACTTAATTATCTCATTAACTTTAACTCTTTGAGGACTTGGGATTTGACTCGAAGACTTGCTTGTGACTTGAAAGGAATGACTTGGTTCCTTCTCTGGTGAAATCAGCTGCTGAGTTCATGGGTGGAGCACAAATATGGCAGGACTTTTACTCTTTGGCTCCTGGACTACCCACCTCTGTATGTGTAACAATATTGTTCTTTTGTGGTTTCAGGCAAATGAAAATGGTGAATTAGGAAATGGCAAATTACTGCAGTGAAACATCAGGGGCACGATGTGCTTCTGACCAAACTGATTACTGTAAAATTACACACTTTTAAACTGGTAAATCCAACATCCCTTTTAGCTGATTTACCATGCTGCTGCTAAAATCATTTTGTACTTTTATACTGACATCCACCATAATAACACTGGTTATAAAGAGAAAACACAAGTTCATCACAAGCAGCTTTTCCACAACCTGAGATATAGAAGACGCACAGTGTCATACAAATACAAAACACTAAAATGATGCAACAAACAACAAAAGATGTACACGTAACATAATACCATAATGTACATAAAGTACAAACTAAGAAGAAGGGCTCCTTTATGGCCCTTTGAGGTGCCACAAAGGGAATTCAATGTAATTTATAATTTATTCTTTATTTCTTCCAAAAATGTTACATTTAATGGTATTCGTTTAATGGTTACAGTTTTCCCAAATTGTAAGGAAACTCGCAGTACTGTTAACCAATGAATAGGTTTTTACTGTAGCATTTTTACAGTTAAGGTTTCTTTTTACAGTGGAGCTTTATAAATGTACATGTGGATTTTTTCAAATTAAAATATATAAAAAAAACTTTGCTGGATATGTATAGATGTTCACAGTGTTAACAACTGTGGAAAAGTCTCAACTGTGAAAAAGGCTGTGTTAACCTTTTTTTTTCACATCTTGTGTTTTTGTTCTGCTTATGTGTTCACTAGCATTTATTTTTCACTGATTGATGATAAATTGCCTTTGTTTCTAATTCTGTTTCAATTCAATCTCATGGATTAATTTTAATTTCACCACACAGGGCTGCAAAAGTCAAAACACCCTTCAGAAAGTTAAATAACAATGACTTCTTTACTCTACACTGTGAAAAATTTTAAGAGTGAAAGACTGTAAAATACCACAGTAATAACCTGTTAAATGATTAAGAGTAAGTTTCCTTACTAAATACAGTGAATAACTGTAATAGATCTAACCTTTGTTTTCGAGAAAGTAGCCTCAGTGTCGACATTCATAGACTGTGTCTGAAACCACTCCCTACACCCTCATCACTAGTCCTACATTACTGCACTATATAGTCCACTAGACAGAGTGATTGAGAACATATGAGTGAATTCAGACACTGATGAACACCTGCTGTTAACAAACACAATCACTGAAGGAAAGAACAAGAAACAAAACTACAGCCACAGCCTTAAATGAAATCAACTGAAATAAAACAGCAGAGGATGATTAAACAACTCCACAAACAGCATCACCAGCTCCACTCATTACTAACCAGTTTGACTTCATTTCTGTCATATATCTACGAATTAACAGAGGTTTATATTTTATTTCAAATGTTTTGTTTGACCTCTCACCATCTTGGTGATCGGTGTTTGCTTTAGTTATGCTCTTGACCCTTGACTCTTTAAGGTTAGTTTCTCTTTGGTTGTTATAACTGTGTTTGTAGAGCACATTTGTTGTGACAAGAAAAGTCAGAAGGCATTGTAGCTTAGTTTTGGTTAATGGTGATCATTATCATTCTCTAATGATCTGAATCACTGATCTCAGTTAGTGTCAAACAATATGTGTGAATTGTAATTAATTTCATATTGTTTATGGTAGTAATATTACTCCACAAGTTAAGCTAACAAACCATTATGAAAGAATTTAAAAACTTTTTATGCACAAAATCTTCAGAGTTACAGCACCATTTAGAAACACACAGACATCAGGAATCAGCACATGAACCTCAACAATGGTGACTATTAATAATAAAAAACAATTTGTGCCGCAAAGCATGCTGGGCGCCAGTACAAAACTCCCAGCATGCACTGCAGCATGAATAAATTATGCAGCTGAATGTTCTTAATATTTTCTTTATTTGCTTTTATTTTGGTGTTGTTTTTGTTGTTACTTTTCAATAGACTGTTTTGTGATGTTCAGAGTTGAACCGCTTTTTTTTATTTTATATATATCATTTTTGATTGTCACCAATTTTGAGATTCATATGCCGATTGCTGATGTCTGTGTGTGTTTAAATTCTGCTGTGGTTCAATACATTCATTTTTGCATATTCTGGTTAGAGCTGTTTCACAACATTTGATTGCTGTGGTATCAATGGTTCAATTACAACACATCACATGTCCAACAAGAGATTTAACATGGGATAATCAGTGAACTAAACTAGATCATGATGGTTTTGACATCATAAACATCAGTCTCCGATGATGATCGATAGATTCTTTTGGCTTTTTTGTTTTAAAAACTGTGCTTAATAAACACAGCTAATTAAAACAACCAAACAAAAACCCATGTTAAAGAGTCACGATTCAAGAGCCCAACTAAAGCAACCACTGATCGCCAATATGGTGGCTTCAAATGAATACAACAACTAAAATCTCAATAAGAGCTTTTGTACACATATGACATAAAGTAAAAGTGGTTAGTAATAAGATGCTGGTGTGGAGTTGTTTACAGTTTTTTACAATCGCTAGGACACATTTCTCAATACTAAAGTCACTTTTTCAAAACTCTTCACACAGTGAGCACAACAGCAGTCTGTGTGAGCTAAACTGTGGATCATTTTTCATTGCTTTGGCACAACATGCATTTATTGACTACTTCTTTCAAATTCCATGAATTCTATTCTCATTTCGACACAACAACTGTCAAAACTCTGTGTACCTACAGGCCAGTTTGCACACGTTTACATACTCTTTTCAAAATTGTTAAACTTGAGTTCAAAACAATAACATTATAAAAAAAAGAATAAAACAGCAATTTTCTGCATTTCTACAATAATATTTTATTACAGTAAAATATATTTAGAAAAAGAAAATGAAATGCCATCAAAACCGTTGGACCAACTACAAGTGATTCCTTTTGTAGCTGAAGACCTACATGTGTTACTCCTTTACATAATTTCATTATCATCTATAAAAATATTTGCATTGAATAATCTGCATTGTGATGTAAACATGGACCAAGCCGGACACAGAGAAGTGGCTGAAAGAGCAAGAGGGAGACGTATGCGTGGTGGAAGAAGAATAAGAGGAAGATCAAGAGCCGTAGTCTCAGATGAGACCAGGGCAACTATAACTGATCATATTGTAAGACTCCACCCGCTAGCCCAAACAACGGAATCCAGCGGCCTGGTTGAAGGTTGAACGCGTATTCGGTCTTTTACTTGCGCTTCTGAATTTATCAGGATCTAGTTTCAATTTTAGTCTAACGCCGTGCTTGATCTGACTCCAATTTCAAGTGATCATTAAACTTACACAATATTTATAATTAAACTGGTCACAGATATCGATTGTATATTAACTTAGATATTTGATTATTCCGAAAATCCCATACTTTCAATTCTTCGTTCATTAGGGACTAGGTATCGCATAGGAATTACACTTCGGCCGATTTTTTAGTGAATCCACGACACAAACTCGTCAGTTCTGAACTTACTCAGAGGGTGCAGAGTAATTATAATACCTTTAAGTGAGCTGCGCCTGGATGCTCATTACAAAAAGTGTATTTTTTCCTATAACCACGAGAGCTACACCGTGTTAAGCCAGCGACAGTCAGAAATCCAAAGTCTCCTTCATGGTGCTCCCCATGGCACATCCATTAGTGCTTTGGTGTGATCAGATAGTATGGAACATATTAAATACCCTCCACACTACGGGCTGATCTGGCTACAAATCGCGCCGACTTATTTGCAACTTTCCCTTAAATACTACCAGAACAAAAGGCCCATAAACATTTATTCTCTGCCCCAAAACAGATTAGATCTATGTATGGGGGATGAGAAACCTCTCTACACAGTAAAATCCCCAGTGTTAAATCAACACTGCTCAGAGTGTATTTGGTCCCACTCCAAATAGTGTTAAAGTAACACTGAAGCAGAGTTAAAGCTAATGAGATAATTATGTGATTAATTAAGTGCTGATTGAGCATTAGTGATGAACAGCTGCTGTTAACAAGCAGAATCACTGAAGAAAATAGAAACACAAGAACTACAACTGACTTCAGCCACAGCCTTTGATAAAATCAACTGAAATAAAAGACATTCAATCTCTGAAGATCTCAGCAGAGGATGATTAAACAACTCCACAAACTGCATCACCAGCTTCACTCATTAATAACCAGACTCACTTTATTTCTGTCAGACATCTACAGAAGATCTTATTGAGAATTAACTAAGGTTTAGATGTTGATGTTTTATTGGTCAAAAAATGATGCCACCATCATGGAGGTTGGTGTTTGCTGTAGTTGGGCTCTTGACTCTTGTAGAACTTTTAATTAATTTTGCTTTTAATTAATTGCAATAGTGTTTCACTGCAAACGCTTGAACATTGCTGAAACAGAAGCTTGATGTAGCAGATTACACTTAGACATGACTAACCAACACAAAGTGGCTTCTCTTACTTGCTCTTCGATTATTGACTTAAATTCATCAACTAGAAAGCAGCCAAGAAAATATGTAAGCATATATATAAATAATATCATGTGTTGCTGGATATATAATTATCATATTTCTACAATAATTTTGAGCTCTATATTAAACATGTAGGACCGTAACATTTCAAAAAGTTGAGGAGTTTCAGATCAAGCTTTTAGACATGAAGACTTATCATATGATCCTCAACAGTGGTGACAATAAATATTTATACTGCAGTGCATGGTGGGAGTTTTTACTATGGTGTTACCCAGCATGCATTGCAGCTTGAAGAATTTTGTTGGTTGTCACCATTGTTGAGATTCATATGCTGGTTCTTGATGTCTGTGTTTGCCTATACGATACAGTTGTTCAAAAATGTTATGCAGATGGTTTTAAAAGCGTTCACGATAACTGTTGGCTGCAACACTTTCTCATGCTGTAACATCAGCAGGTTAGTTGCGCAAACCCAAAATAGAATAAAAAAGCATAAAGTCTGGCCAGTTCACAATGATTGTCTCAACACACAGAAGCATCTACTATGTGCTCAGTGTAAAGCACTGATCTTTCTCCTTTACAACAACATATGCATTGTTGCAAAGAAAAAACTAACACAGCAAGTCAAGTGTCAAGAGCCTAACCAAAGTAAACACTCATCTCCATGATGGTGGCATTGTTTTTGACCAATGAAGCATCAATGTTTAAACCTCTGATCATTTTCAATAAGAGCTTCTGTAGTCATCTGACAGAAATAAAGTCAATAATAAGTGGAGCTGGTGATGCTGTTTGTGGAGTTGTTTAATCCTCCTCTGCTGAGATCTTCAGAGATTTAATGTCTTTTATTTCAGTTGATTTTATCAAAGGCTGTGGCTGAAGTCAGTTGTTGTTCTTGTGTTTCTATTTTTTTCAGTGATTCTGCTTGTTAACAGCAGCTGTTCATCACTAATGCTCAATCAGCACTTAATTAATCACATAATTATCTCATTAGCTTTAACTCTGCTTCAGTGTTACTTTAACACTATTTGGAGTGGGACCAAATACACTCTGAGCAGTGTTGATTTAACACTGGGGATTTTACTGTGTAGGAGCTGTTCTCGTGCCCCAAATGGTCACACCTGTAGAGCAATGTTTATCAGGTTTTGAAAGGAGACCGCCCCACAACAGAGGTACAGAATTCACTTAAGTTTCCAATATTTCCCATAATATAAGTGACTGCTGTGAAATTGAGACCAGTTTACCCATCCCATCGAAACCTTTAAAATGATACCAAACATGAAAGGGTTAAGATCATTAATCCTTAAGATATAGTAAATATGTATGTAAGAGTAGCAACTTGAGTTCTTTCAGCGACCAGTACCATGAGTCCAGGGGGGAAGGATGGGTGAGTGGACCAAATGGTCTTTCTCTCAGATCTTCTTGTCTGATTAGAGAGTTTATTGTCTTGCGGCATGACATTTGCATTGTAAGGGTTCCTGGGTTTTGGCTTCACAAAGAGATCAAAGCCTAAATGAAGAATTTGTTTTGTGGCCTGACATTTGCACTGTAAGAGTTCCTAAGTTTTGGCTTCACGAGGAGTTATTTTCATAAAGGAAATAATTTAACTCCCTACAATATAAATAAATCATGGTCTTTCAATGAGAGAGGCTGTTCTGCGAGTGCAGCCAATTCATTACTAAACACCAATGACTTGTACACATGGGTGCAGTCATTTTAGACACTTCTAAAACTGTTGCAATAGAGATGGAAATACAATTTTTAAATACATGAATTATGTTTCCATCTTTGTTGCCACAGTTTTGGAAGTGCTTTTTTCTGTTCTAAAGAAGGGGGTGTACCAATACGTTTGTCCATATAGTGTATGTACAAGTTATTGGTGTTTAGTGATGAGTTTTAGGCTTAAGGTCTGCATTTAAAGTCACACCAGAGGTGTTCAGCTTGGATTAAGACTTTCTGCAGACCAGTCAAGTTCTTCCATGCTGACTAAATCAATCATTTATTTTTGAACCTTGCCTTATACACAGAGACATTGACATGTTAGAATAGAAAAGGGTCCTGTCCAAACTGTTGCTTTAAAATTAGAAGCAAACAATTCCCTAGAATATCATTATATGCTTAAAAATTAAGATTTGTACTCATGGAAAGTAGTCAAGCCTGTTCATTAGATGGGGGTGACCCAATACTTTTGGCAATATAGTGTATCAGCAGAAGATTGCCAGGGATGGATCAGGCATGCCAAAAGATTCTTTCCTAGGTGTATTGCCCTAGATGACATACGATGTGATGTGGATGAGAATCTGTGGCCAAATGCAGTACGCAGAGTTGATTAGGATTCCTACAATACAATATATACAAATGTATATACAAATTCTTGCATTTTGGAATAACTTTGAAAAGTAAAAAAAAATATATATATATTGAAACATATAGCATCATGTCTAATTCATCCCTGTAATATATATTTTGCTGTAAACAGTAGTCCTAAGTAGGTGTCCTTCTTTTACAGAAGAAAACATTGTTTAATGTCACCTGTTGTTAGTGTTTTTTAGGTCTTACTTTTATAGATGACCAAGTGTGTTTGTTAAATGACAACCCTTGCTGGTGTTATGAAAGAATGAGCTGGTCTGAGACATGTATGAAGTGTTTTGATAGTTGTTGTGCATTTTGAATGTGGAATGAACTGCTGTGCCAAGCTGAAAGTTGGTTAGGAGAAGTGTGTGAAGAGTTTTGAAAAAGTGACTTTAGTATTGAGAAATGTGTCCTAGCGATTGTAAAAAACTGTAATCACCCTCTTCTGAAATCTTGAGAGATTTCATGTGTTTTATTTCAGTTGATTTCATCTTGGCTTTAGCTGTAAGTTTTGTTTCTCTGCTCTTGTTTCTCGTTCCTTCAATGATTCTACTTGTTAACAGCAGGTGTTCATCAATAAAGCTCAATCCTAATTTAATTAGTCACTTAATTCTCTCATTAATTCATCACTGCTTCAGTGTTACTTCAACACTCTGTAGTGTGGACAAATAGAAGTGCTCTTTAAAACTGAGGATTTTGCTGTGGGATTAAAGGGGTTAAATGTGTGAGATGACAAAACATACTGTGAAACGTAATTTTAACATAAATATACCATAAATTTAATTTACGGAGGCAAACTGTAAAAAACAGTAGATTACTGGCAACCACAGCTGCCGGTATTTCACCGTAAAATCAAGACAAAAAAACAGCAAAATACTGTAAAACCTAACAGTCAACTTCCTGTTGTGTTTTGTGGGTCACCATTGTGCTGGAGAGTAGAGCCTGTGCTTAAGTCAAGGACGGACAGAGGGACACTGATGTTATACTGCACGTTGCTTTATTTAAAGGCAGTAACTGTGTAGTTAAGGGAAACTGAAAAATTTTATAATAATTTATATAGTTCAAAAGAAGTTCACGACAGTGTTTTAGGGGAAGTTTTAACCTTTTTAAACAAAAAGGTAAAGAGCCCAAATCTGCTTTTAGCCCAGGATTTTACAGTTTTAGAAATACAGAAAGCTCTTAAAGGTTTAAGAAGAAGTCCCCAGGAATGGATGGACTTCCCTAGAGTTTTTTTAACATTCTGGGACATTTTAGGACGTGAGCTTTTGACTATTTTTAAAGAGTTTGAAACCCTTGACCGACTTCCAGACAGTTTTAGAACAGGGATAGTGACTTTACTTCACAAAAAAGGTGACAAGACTGACCTGAAGAATTGGAGACCTATCACTCTTTTAAATTTCGACTGCAAACTTTTTAGTAAGATTTTAGCGACACGGATGTCGACAGTTTTAGAGGACGTGATCCACCCGGATCAAGCTTGCGCTGTGCCCGGAAGAAAGATAACAGACAGCCTAGTGCTGATTAGAGACACCATCTGTTATGCGAGAGACAGAAACATTCGGCTAATAGTCCTAAATTTAGACTTTGAAAAAGCTTTTGACCGAGTCTCGCACCAGTACCTCTTTCAAGTACTGCAAAAAATGGGGTTTCCAGAGAGGTTTATAGCCTGGGTGGGACTGCTGTATGAGGGCATAGTCAGCAAAATCCTTGTAAATGGGCATCTTTCCAAGGCTGTAAATATCCACAGCGGTGTCCGTCAGGGGTGTCCTTTATCTCCTCTTCTGTACGTGGCTTGTATTGAGCCACTGGCACAGATCTTGAGAAGGGACAAATGGATCAAAGGACTTCACGTTCCTGGGACGGGTGGACTGACAGCCACTTGTGTTTTGTACATGGACGACGTGACCCTTTTAGCCACGGACGTTTTATCTATACGAAGAGCAATGGACTTGACTGACTGGTACGGTCGGGCCTCGGGCGCCAAACTTAACAGGACCAAGTCCGAGGCCCAGCTCTTCGGGCCGTGGGGAGACGTGGACACAGGTGGACTTGACATAGTTTTTAATGACAACGATTTTAAGATTTTAGGGGTTAAGTTCGACAAAGAGGGAGGTGGACAGAAAAACTGGACTGACTTGTTAGGGAAAGTTAGGAAAAGACTGGGGTTTTGGGGACTAAGACAGCTGACAATAGAAGGTAGAATTTTAATTTTCAAATCTGTTATTTTACCGCTAATGTCACTTGTTTGTTCTGTTTTTAGTCCACCCCGGAGATTCCTGGCACAGTTGGAGAGGGCGGTGTTTTATTTCCTGTGGGGGTCCAAGTGGGAGCGCCTAAAGCGAGAAGTCGTGAAGAGAAAACCCGAGAATGGAGGAAAAGGCCTCCCAGACCCCCACCTGTTTTTAGGCAGCCGCTTCACCGCCCTCCACATAAAGTATGCTGTGACCCCATCCAAAGATAACAAGACGGCAGCCATGACACGGTTTTGGATGGGGTCTTATTTAAGAACCTTAAAGATTTTACCTGTTGACCTGAAAACACCAGTGTCTTTTAACCTGCCAAAAGAATATTGTTTTATCAAAAAGTTTTTAAAGAGATACCTTTTAGAAAAAGCAGAAGTCACCATTTTAACTAACCACAAGCATCTCGTCTCTCTTGTGCAGGATCGGGAACGGGTGAGTCCAGTTCCAGGCCTCACACTAGGTGAGGCCAAACAGGTTTGGAGGAACGCTTCTCACCCCGCTCTCCAGAACCGGCATAAAGATCTATCGTGGATGGTGGCTCATGAGATCCTCCCGGTCAGAGCGGTTATGCACTCCAGAGGCATGGCCAAAAACGCGACCTGCCCTCGGTCCGGGTGCAACTCCCCGGAGACCGTCCGACATCTGCTCTGGGAGTGCGGCGCTGCGCGGGCCCTGTGGGCCAAGACCGGCCCTGTGGGCCAAGACCGGCCCCCTGGTTTTCCCGTGCCTACCAGCGGGTGGGGCCCAGTTAGGGTACCAGCTCGCCATCCTTGGGGTGGGCCGGAGCTTGAAGGACTTGACAGCACAGGATTTTACCTCGCTCTGGCTCACCCTCAACGCCATCAAGGATGCCATCTGGGCCACCAGAAACCTGCTGGTGGGGAAGCGCGTTACGGTATCCCTCCATGCATGCGAGCTAAAGGTAACAACAATGCTGCAGGAGTACCGGACGGCGATATTCGGACGAGGGGGCCGGGGTCGCACGGGAAGGGTCCCGGGCGCCACCGCTCCTGGCTGCCCATAGATGCACCCTCACCACTCTGGCTACGGGAACAGCGGGCCAGCGGGCCGGAGGAGAGGGGATCTCCGCTGAGCCCATAAGGCAACAACATCTCACGCGCCTGTTCTGGAGAGCGGGGTGAAGACAGATTGATAAGGACTCACCCCCGGTCTTGCACAACAGATGACTTTTAAAGTCATTTAACTGGTATATTTTATTGTGTTTTAGAACTGGACTTGGTTTTTATTACAAAAAATGAGATGCTTGTTTTAATTTGCCTTTTACTTTTGAGATACTCACACCTTTTAACACACATACACACAAAATGGACATTTTAACAAGACACACAATGGTTTTAATTATTTGTTTTTAGCAAAATTGTATTTTTCTTTTAAACCATGTGTATTTGTTCCTGCTTGTTTGTTTCTTTTAAATGTGTGTTGAAAAAAATGAAAAGAAATGTGTGAAAAATGTTCAAAATGAAAATGGTGACAATAAATTTTTTTCTCAAAAGAAAAAAACTGTGTAGTTACTGATGTAATAAGAATATATTTGCTAGTTTTAATCACGTGTGTATGTGTGCTGTTGTTATTTGCAAGAGATAGTGGTGGGCAAAGCGAGGCTTCGTGAAACACTGAAGCAGTTGAAGCAAATGTACCGAGGCTTCGAAGCAATTCGACACCCGTCTCTACGGTGACACCTAGCGGTCATTTTCAAGTATTGCTCTGAAACAACGTCGACAAAGAAACAGTTAAGCGAATTGACGATTTATAACCTATGTTGTGTTAGTCGATCCACCAAGTGATTTGGGGGAGTGGTTAGTGTGCTCGGCTGGAATGCAGTCACCTTGAGTTCGAATCCTGGATGACGTGGTCATCTTGACAAAAATATAAAAAAAACAATTAAAATGTGTGTTTTTATTGTTCTGTTCTTGTAATGTGTTGAAACATCAGTCTGACGTCTGAATGAACTCTTTGTGAATAAGTAAGTGTTATTTTGGTAATGAAAAATAAAGTACATCAAGACACTTTTTTTTACATATAAAGATTTTTATTTAAAAATATTAATTGTTCTGCTGTTGATGGACTTAGCCTACTTCTTTTTTCACATATAATTTCTCCAGCCTTTGAAAAAATCTTCTCACAAAAACCCACGAAGTGAAGATGCGTTAACTCCACTTTTCTACTTTGTGGGAGTTAGGTTGAGACAGATGTGCGATTGTGTGATTTGTTACCGACCCTGTCAATCAAACGCAGATTCGGCAGGTATGCCAAGTCTCGAAACACTTGTGACACGCCCTGATGCTTCGATCGCCTTAGTCATGTGACATGGGTGTTTCGAATCGTCTTAGTCACGTGACATGGGTGTTTCGAATCACGCTTCGGAGCGGTGTTTCGAAACATCTGCGCTTCGGGATCTCGACACCGTGTCGAAACGTCAGTTTCGCGTCAGCCATCCCTAGCAAGAGAATTGAATTGATGACTTTGCATAAATCAGTAAGATTTTTTTCATGGATTTAAGCAAAATAGTTCTTGATACTCTTATGCTCACATTACATAAACATTATAAATTTTAGTTTATAAACAAATGGCAGTTGGACAATTTAAACGTAGTCGGTTTCTGCAAATAAAATGAGTTAACTGAATGGTTTGTGTAACATTGTACCAGTTAATGAAATAAATTTTTTCACTGTAAATTTAAACAGTTCTGTAAATCCTAAAATGTTGCTACCGTATATTTCACGGTAAAATTCTGGCAACCACAGCTGCCGGTATTTTTCCGTAAATTTAACAGATTTTTTTTTACAGTTTAGCTAGCTATTCTAGACAGTGTTTGAAACGTTTTGTCATTTGCACCTATTGCCTGAATTGTTGCAGGCACTTGTTGTGTTCCTCACTTGTGAGTCACTTTGGATAAAAGTGATAAAAATGATCAAACTAAATGTTTATCAAAAGAGATCTGTTTAGAACTTGCTCATGTAGTGTTTTTTTCTCTCTCAACTCATTCTGGTTGATGTTTATGGTGTGTTGCCTTTCTTTTCTTTTTTTTTAATGTGTAAAACAAAAAACAGCTGATAAAAGTCTGATTTGGGATGTTTGTTCTTTGGTTTAGGAAATCTTTAAAAAAAAATAGAGAGAGAGACCACTGCAAAATGGTGAGTTTCTCTTAATGTTTAGGTGTTTGAGTAAAATAAACATTGTTTTATTCCATAATACTGACAACATTTCTCCCAAATTACAAAAAAGTGTAATTTAGAGCATTTAAAATTACATCTAAAAAAATTCATTTTAGAACATCCAATATTTTTTCTTAACACAAGAAGAGTTCAGAAATGTATGTATTTGAAAAGAGTTTATAGAATAACATTTTTTCCCAGAGCTGAAAAATAGGTCACAGCATTAATAATGTAGGACTCATTTCCCAAACTCTTACCATAATTCAAGAAACCAAATATTTCATGTCCATATAGTAGGCTAAAAGAAAATTTCATAATTTGTCATTTTAAACATTTTAATTGTATATTTAACCTCTTTGTATATTGACAATGCAAGAAATTTTGATGAGGTTGCAATAAAACAAAAGGAGCAGGAAATGACATCTGGTTTGCCAACCACTTCTTTCTTAAATAGAAAACAAGACATTTCAGCACATGACCAACACTTACAGAAGCGACACAACCTGAGACGCATTTACATTGGCTATATTTTGCGAAACAAAAGGCGAGCAGCTAAAAAAAAAAAAAAAAAAAAAAAAAAATGTTTCTCGCGTTCTCGTTTAAAAACATTTTCTTTACAGGTGTTGTATCGGCTTTGCTTATTTTTCACCCTTGTCTGATCGATGCGCTTCAAGGTAAGCACAGAATTCATTTGTTTACTGAGAAGATTATTTATAGGCTATAACTGCTTCATTCGTCACCCTGGCGGTCCGCACTTTCATAATGAACCGAAAATATTTTTTACAATTCTCATAATAGCATAACGTTGTGTTTTGAGCCGATGTAAACTAACTAAATCGAAAGCGCGATATGGCTTTGTGCCCTTAACGATGAGTCTGTTTGCACTTCTGGTGAATGCGGTGAACTCAATCTCTGCATGTCCCGTGAGTTTCGCGGGCGTTTGGGAAATCATAAAAGCAAAAGTCTGTGTCAAAAGTCATATTGCAAAAGTCTGTGATTTAATTAAATAGGTAGGCTAATAGTGTAGCCTATATTTCTGTTATCCTATGACAAGACATTTTGTCCTGGTAAAAGTGTTTTTATTGTTGTTTGTGTTCTATGTTCTTCAGAGAAACACCATTTCTTCTACAGATTTACAGTCCTGACCAAATCAGACAAAATCCCAGATTTCACAGCTGAGGCTGTGGTTGATGACAGACGGATGAAACAATACAATAATGAAGCTGAAAACTGGATAGGAGTGACTCTGTTTGAATTTGAGGGGATCGAAGCTCTTGGAGAACCATATGATCCTAGAGACTGGTACAAAGATCAGCTAAAGATTGTGTCAAACTGCACACAGTGTTCTGGTGAGACTAATGCTTTTCCTAAATCATGTCATAAAGTTGGATATGTCTTGTTGGATATATATTTTCACTGTGTATAAGCTTCTCAAGCAATTTGTTCTGTGATTGTAGAGCTTCATGTTCTTCAGAGAATAATTGGCTGTAAACTGGAGAAATTTCCTAATGGAACAGTGATGAAGCTGCCTGTCTTTGATGAATATGGATTTGATGGAAATGATCTTATGGCCTTTAATTATGACACTCTGCAGTGGATTGATAAAAGTCCAAATGCAAAAGAAATCAAAAAGGATTGGGATCGTCACACAGAACGCAAACAGTGCTTGCACCAATACCTCAATGACTGCATGGACTGGATCTCCACACTTAACAACACAAATAACAGTAAGTTCTGAATCTGATCAGTTCTCTTGAATTAGTTCTTGTCACCGTGTGTTTGTGTTTTTGACTAAATTAATCCATGAGATTGTTTCTAATTCTAATTATTTCAATTCAAAGGCAATTTATCATCAATCAGTGAAAAATAAATGCTACGGAGTTAAGTAAGGGATAATGTACATCCAGCTGGTTGTTAATGCAGAATGAACACTGACAGGGTGATCAGGAACCTGATGCGAAGCGCTTATTACACGGCTACTTACCACACAATCAGACACAAAATACTGACTTGAGGTGACATTTTATTTGCTCTTCAAACACAAACATCCGCCAAAAAAAAAAAAAAAGAAAGTTCCTAACAAGCGGCTTTGAGCATAAATTGAGTTCAGAAGAGACAGACATTTAAATGCATAATGGACAGTCATATGATTACACAGCTCTTCACTATACAGGTGCATCTTAATACAGTTTTTCTCAATTGTTTACACACATTTTCTGAAAGCCTGCCTCATATTCTCAGAACTCTACACACAAATCCAAAAAAAACACACACAATGGGCAAAACCCCTCAATTCTCCTGCAAAATGAAACTTTACATTCAAAACAATGTTATTTCTTCTCAAAATGGGATTTTGTTTTCAAATGACACACAAACCATCATATGTATAGACATTTATAAGAACCAGCTGAACACTGATGTGCTCAATGTAAAACACTATGATGAATGTAAAACACTTCTTCTCCATTCATCATAATGACTTAGGCCTTTTTTTGGTTCAGTGTTACACTTACTACAGACAGTACAAACATAAGTGTGTTGTAAAATATTTGAGAATATTGTTTATACTCAGAACACACAAATACATGGTAAAATTTTATTTTATTTTTCCTGCAAAAACAATGTACACAGTGTACATCCCATTCCCAACCAACACAAAGTTGCACATACACTACATACAAAACAGAAGAATTTACTGTATACAGTTACAGTAAAAAAAAAAAAAACCTATGCTGCATCCTCTCTTCTGTTGCGGTCTGGCCACAGCACCTCATCCACATCACAAGCAATGTTTTCCCTGGCCAAGCAGCGGGGGAAATATCGCCTAGCATGGCAATTCCAGCCATGAAAAGCATCAGCTGCTATATCTCCACATGCGTCCTCCATAGCTTGGAGAAGAGGTATACGCTTGTGGATTTCGGTCATACACTTTCCATCTCCAGGCAGAAAAAAATTCCTCAATAGGATTGAGGAATGGAGAATATGGAGGGAGATAAACAACTAAAAAGCGTGGGTGGGCAGTGAACCAGTTACGAACCAGAGCAGCCCTGTGGAAACTTACGTTGTCCCAAATGACAACGTACCTGAGCTGCTCTGGGCCATCTACCTGATCTGGTGGAATGAGTGTGTTGTGTAGGGTGTCAAGGAATGTGATCAGATGGGCGGCGTTGTAGGGGCCAAGGGTAGCATGGTGATGGATGACGCCGTGGTGGGTAATCGCTGCACACATTGTGATGTTCCCTCCGCGCTGGCCAGGGACTTCAACAATGGCACGCTGGCCGATGATATTCCTTCCCCTCTTTCGTCTTTTTGTGAGGTTGAACCCAACCTCATCAATGAAGATGAACTGGTGCTCCACTGCAGCCACCTCTAGCTCAAGGACTCTCTGAAACACACATGACAATATCAGAAATAGACATGGAGTGGTCACTATTGTGAAGCACAAGCATTATGATTACAATATGTATAATTTACTGTATACAGTGTTGAGAGTATGCATCAATTGTGGGACTCACTTGCACATAGTTATATCGCAATTCTTTGACTCTTTCTGAATTGCGTTCAAATGGCACCCTGTAGACCTGCTTCATCCGGAGATGATTTCTGCGCAAGACACGGTCCAGTGTTGATAAGCTTACCCTATCAATATTTTGAAACATGTCATTGTTTTCTATTATTTTTCTTTGTATTTGCCGTAATGTTATGGCGTTGTTTTCTAGGACCATGTTCATGATTTCAGTTTCCTGTTCAGGAGACAGAACACGTTCCCGACCACCTTGTGTTGGTAATCTTTCAGTTCTGCCAAACAAATAGTAAAATACTGTAAATACAAAGTACTGTAGGTATACATTTCCTAAATACTTGAAACATACTTTACAGTATTTGTACAGTCCTACAGAACAGTCCACAGGCAATACTGTACTACTGTACTCATTGAGTACTGTATTGATATGCAGTACTGCAATTTTCTAGTGAGAGTAGATTTCTTACCTATTCTCATTTCGGAAAGTCCGGATGATGGATGCTACAGTGTACCTGCTCAAATGTGGCTGTACTCTTTGCCCAGCCTCCCTCATTGTTAGACCATGGTTGACCACATGATCAACCAAAGTGGCTCGGATCTCATCAGAGATTACGGTCGTCCTCGTCCTCGTCCTCTCACTCCTCTGGCTCTGCCTCTGTTTCCAATGTTGGCATCCATTGCTCCAAAACAGAAGAGCTCACCTGTTGCCCTTTTATGCTAAAGCTCTGATTGCTAATTGTAAAACTGTGTGACGGGTGTTTGCCCTTGTGATGAGTCAGTGTGCATATTTGAATGGCAGTGTGTTCCTTGTGAAAACAAGATATTTTCTGCATGACAATTGTGCCAAAAGCAAAGAATTGTGTGTAGTGTTTTGAAAAAAGTGTGTTTTAGAACTGCAATTTGAGTGTAAAGCAGGAACTGTGCTTGTAGTTTAGCAGAATTGGTTCAGGGGGTTGGTGAATGAGTTACATGTTGTGGTCATTGTGTCTCAAGTACCAGAATTTGTGTGTAAACAATTGAGAAAAACTGTAAATTAGAATGTCGTGGAAAAGTTGCAATGCACACAGACTGAAGTAGTTTAAGTCTTTGGTTCTTTTAATTGTGATGATTTTGGCTCACATTTAACAAAAACCCACAAATTCACTATCTCAACAAATTAGAATACTTCATAAGACCAATAAAATCATCATTTGACACACAGCAGCCACAACAGCACTTATGTTTTATTTATTTTTTCCTTTTTATTCGAAACATTCACAAACGCATTAACTATATCATGAAATATCTTGATTCTCACCTTTATGATTATGTTGATAGTGGGCGATGGTCAAAGTAACCTAATAATGTAATCTATTAACTATGCATAAAATCCTGTCTGTTCATGGGTGTCATGCCATGACATATTTTTAATACGACTAACTTTATATTTAATGTGAATTTAACATTGAAAGTTAATGTGAATAAAAACATTGCAAGTTAGGCTACTAATCATAACACTTTCATTGTACGGAAAGAGAGCAAAGAACATTTTCACCGACAGTCTAGAGTTCAAGTACTCTTAAAAACACCCATTAAAATCACTGAAGCTGTTTACACTATGAAATTAATATCTTACAGATTCATACACACATTTGCACTTTGCAGTTTCTGACGAGAATTCGCCAGAAATATGTATTCAGTCAGTGAGCGAGTGAAGAAAACAGGCATTTTAGCGATGACTCATCTGAACACCTCTGATTGGTCATTGCATTCATAAGCAAACAGAATCGTGTGTGATTGGTTATAATATGCAGTGCTGTAAAAACGCGTCTGTATCTGGCTCAGCACCAGCAGCGAACACAGTATGACGCACTGAATGATCTAATCACGCCGGTGTGATTGCACCAAATATAAAAAAATATTAATCGGCTACTTTTTGAATTTTGGAAGCTGCATTCAAAATCCACTTGGCTGAAAAATCTGTGGGGGCACGTGCCCCTCACTTTGAATGGGCATGACGCCTCTGAAAGTCATTATTTTTGTTTTCTTTCTCGTAGCTTCAAAAGTACAGCTGAACTACTGATGTCACATGGATTATTTTAACGATGTCCTAACTATGTTTCTGTGCCTTGATCGTGGTAGTACACAGTAAAACCTCCAGCGTTAAATCAACACTCCCAGTGTATATATAATCCACACTCAGAGTGTTAAAGTTAATGAGATAATTAGTGTAGTAATTGAGTGATGATTGAGCATTAATGAAGAACACCTGCTGTTAACAAACTGAATCACTGAAAGAAAGAGAAAGAAGAACAGAAAAAAAGAGACGAGACAAGCAGAAATACAAGAACTACAATTGACTTCAGCCACAGCCACAGTTTTAGTTTTGTCTGAATTACCATTATCGAGGTCAGTGTTTACTTTAGTTGGGCTCTTGAACCTTGACTTAAAAGCTGTATAGTTTAATCATCCTCTGCTGAGATCTTGAGAGATTTAATGTCTTCTTTTATCTTGTGTTGATTTCATCTAAGGCTGTGGCTGAAGTCAGTTGTAGTTCTTGTTTTTCTGCTCATCTCGTCTCTTTTTTTCTGTTCTTCTTTCTCTTTCTTTCAGTGATTCAGTTTGTTAACAGCAGGTGTTCTTCACTAATGCTCAATCATCACTCAATTACTAAACTAATTATCTCATTAACTTTAACACTGCTTCAGTGTTACTTTTTTAACACTCTGAGTGTGGATTATATATACACTGGGAGTGTTGATTTAACACTGGAGGTTTTACTGTGTACCACTGCTGTCCATGGAGAGTCAGAAAGCTCTCGGATATCATCAAAAATATCTTAATTTGTGTTCTTATGGGTTTGGAACGATGTGAGGGCGAGTAATTAATGACAGAATTTTCATTTTGGGTGAACTATTCCTTTAATTCTGAAGTCCTTAATAAAATTAATCTCTTTTAATTACTGTAAATACAGTCGATAACTGAGGCACAAGATGATAGCAGTTGTGTTTGAATGAAACGAGAGAGAGTGTGGTGGTGTGATATGAAAGATGTGCTATTCACTGTTGCGAATCTGATCAGTTGTATCAGGAAATCTGACGCTTCGTTTATTAGTGCAATAGTGTGACGTGTAATACAGTAAAGTACGATACGTTTTCTAGAGGCAGTATAGTGTCTCTGTGCAAATTAATAAATGATTTTGACTGTCAAACTGGAATGACAGATGGCACGTCAGCTGACTGGATTATTAGACAATTATAACGGCAAAACCTGAAAAAAGGTGCATATTCTTCTGTGAATCACATTCACAACCCCATTTGTTTTCACAGCACAGAAACCACTAAGACAAAATAATTTTTTGTGAATGTTTGTTTGTTAATTGCATTATTATTTTCTGCTCCAGCTTTACCAGATGTTCACATCTTTGCAAAGAAAGCTTCTGATGATCACAGTAAGCTGGTCCTCACCTGTCTGGCCACTGGCTTTTACCCCAGAGATATTGAGATGTACATTAGATTGGAAGAATCTATTCTTGCGGATCAAACATCTTCTGGAATCAGACCAAATGCTGATGAAACCTTTCAGATGAGAACCAGTGTGGAGATTGACAGAAACCACAAAGGATCTTATGACTGTTTTGTCATTCACAGCAGTCTGAAAAAAACACTTTCAACAAAATGGGGTAAATATCTTCATAAATACAATCACGTACATAGATGAAATAGATTAATATTGCTGGTCACAAACAATATATATATATATATATATACACACGTATATATGAGAGTTTGCTTTTTATTTTATTATTTTATTTATTTATTTATTTTTCATTCTGCAGATGGAAAATGTTCTAACTGTGAAACATTACGATGGCTTGTTATAACTGGAGGAACAATAGTAGCATCTGTTCTAGCTTTCGCTGTGTACTGGTACATTGACAAAAAGAAAGGGTCAAGTGGTGAGTTATAAATATTCAGCATTATCACTGCAGCTTTAAAGTTTGTGTTTCTAAATACCTTTTTTTATGATGGTTAGTTTCTTTCATTATTTGAGTTTTATTTGACGACACAGACAACAAGGTATGGTTATTCATAACACATTTATTGAACAAATGTGAAGTGTGAATAAACATATGTACATTTAATCCTATTCATAAGAACATTATCTGTTTTAATACTGTAGAATCTATCCTAGCTCTGAGGAGAAATCATCCCAATAATTATGGTGCAGTGAGTGAGCAGATACCGATGAGCAGTGCAGCGTGTGCTGATACGTCTGATGAAGAGCTCAGTGCTGATTAATGTACAGATTCGACTGGGATGTGAACAGGTTTTTCATTTCATTTTCATTCTGAATGGACACTGTATTCTAATTATCCAGACCAGTTCAGCAAAAAAAAAATAAAAAAAAGCCTTTTGTTTTCGGTTCATGTTTTTTTTTTTTTTTTATGTCAGCATTTTCTAATCTGTCTGCTATTACGACAGTCACTGTTTATGACGTTGTTTATGCTCAGCTGAAATATGACGTTGCTTTTCACATTTGAGAGTTTCTTGAAACATTTGTGACCCTGGACCACAAAACCAGTCTTAAGTCGCTGGAGTATATTTGTAGCAATAGCCAACAATGCATTGTATGGGTCAAAATGACCGATTTTTCTTTTATGCCAAAAATCATTAGGATATTAAGTAAAGATCATGTTCCATGAAGATATTTTATAAATTTATTACCGTAAATGTATCAAAACTTAATGTTTGATTAGTAATATGCATTAAGAACTTCATTTGAACAACTTTAAAGGCGATTTTCTCAATATTTAGATTTTTTCTGCACCCTAAGATTCCAGATTTTCAAATACCGTATTGTCCCGAATATAAGATGACCCTGATTATAAGACAACCCCCCTTTTTCCAGATGTACCTTTTGGAAAAAGGCTTTTTGAAATCTAAATCTTGTTTTTTGTTTCTCTCTCTCTCTTTCTCTGTAAAATATTTTTCTTAAATTATTTTCAAATTGCATATTTTTCCTATTTTAATTTTTGTTTTGAAAGTATGGTAAATACTGGTAAAATGTACCAACAATGACATTGAAAAATATACACTTTTTGATATACCACTGAAATAACAGGTAACCCATCTGAATTATATAACATTTAGGCTATCCATCTCATAGTAGCCTACCAAAATTTTATCACAGTAGAAGTGAAATCTTATTGTAGTCTTCAAATCTGGGTACTATCTTATGTTTTAAAATCACTTACAGAGGAAGTTTGGTCCCATCAGGCTAACATGACAGTCACGATCATGCTGCTGTAAGCTTTTCTTTTTCTTTTGTTTTCACTCGCGATCTTTACAACACACATTACATTACATATTTCATGGCACACTCCTTTTATGCGTTTTTGGCGCCACCTATTGTTGTGGGTGTATTATTGACATGTCAAAGCCTAGACCCCGAATATAAGACGAAATTTTTTCAGATGTATTTTCAAGAAAAAAAACATTGTCTTATATTCGGGTCAATACGGTAGTTGTATCTCAGCCAAATATTGTCCGATCCTAACAAACCAATGGAAATCAATGGAAAGCTTATTTATTCAGCTTTCAGATGATGTTTAAATCTCAATTTCAAAAAATTGATACTTAATCTGGCTCTCTTCGTTTAGGAGTCACACTTGCCTCCTTCGCGGTCAAAAGTGACCGAAGCCTTGAAATGTAACTTTTTTTTTTCTCAGGAAAATCAATGTAATATATTTTTGTTCAATAATATTTTTTGATTATTATTTATGATTTTTAGCTAATTTTATGATACTGTGCAATATTTATACAATTTTAATGAGCTATTTTATCCACTAGAATTAATGTATTTTTTTTTTTAATTTCTTATTTATTTACTATTTTTTAATAAATGCAATATTTCACATTAAAATAGAGTGAAGGCATTTAAAATCTATTTTTTTGAACTGAGAATTGGGCCATCTGCATTAAAAAATAAAAACTTGTGTAATGTTGCGTAACCTCTTGTATTCCCATTGTTTTTAGACATAATTTCTTAATTTTTAGGTTTTGCTATTAGATATATATCTAGACATTCTAAAAGACTATACTTTTTGTCAAGGTTTAGATATTTTTGGCTAGATAAGTATCAGGTTTTACATTATGATTACAGACAAACATTAAAATCTTGTTAGAAAAGGAACACATAGAAAGCTCAGTATTTGATAATTAACAAGAAAACAACAAAATAAGGAATAGATAGTGATAATTCGAAACACTTTATATAAACATTTTGTAATTAATTGATATTTTATTCAATGTAATTCAATTAATGTTAACATATTTTCAAAGTTTGCTCTGTTGCAGTCATACCAGTTCATTTCTGTGTATATATGTATGTGTGTGTGTGTGTGTGTGTGTGTGTGCACGTCTATTTTGCACTCCTGATATTCTAGAGACTCACCCCTTGATTGCTGCACACTTTTTTTCTGACCAGTGGCTGATTTGTAGTTTGTACCACCAAAAGATTCACTGAGTTTTCAAATTTTTTCGTATTTCCCATTCATTTCCTATGTCGGTCATTTTTGACCGCGAAGAAGGCAAGTGTGACTAATTTTTTTTTTTTGGACTCTTTAACATATCCGAATCATGCCCATGATTTTTTTTTTTTTTTCATATTGCTAATGTGACAAAAGTCACCAAGTGTCATCTCATTCCGATGAAGCTAAGATTTTTTACATTTCAAAATATAAAATTTTTCGATCAAAAATGACTGAAGAGGGCCAGAGGGTTAAGACTGGTTTTGTCGTCCAAGGTCACATTTCAGAGAGTCAAGATCACATGAAATGTGTTACATGAAACTCAGTTCTCAGTAATCATTTCAGCTGAATGGACATTGGTGAATTATCAAATGGTGTTAAACAGTGAAAAATTTAATAAGAGTAATAATTAATTTAATAAGAGTAATTTATTTATATCATTACTCAACCTTGTAGTAATTCATATGTAGGAGAAAAGCTAATCAAGAATTATCATTAGTGTTATCTAATATGTATTGCTATTCTCTTGAAGTTGAATGCATACCTTGACTCTAGGGGTCAAACAACTAAAAATCAAGTCAAAAATCTTGGGGTGTTTCTGGAGACAGACCTTAGTTTTAGTAGTCATGTCAAAGCAGTAACTAAATCAGCATACTATCATCTCAAAACATTGCAAGAGTTAGATGTTTTGTTTCCAGTCAAGACTTGGAGAAACTGGTTCATGCCTTTATCACCAGCAGGGTGGATTATTGTAATGGTCTCCTCACCGGCCTTCCAAAGAAGACCATTAGACAGCTGCAGCTCATCCAGAACGCTGCTGCCAGGATTCTGTCTAGAACCAGAAAATTTGAGCATATCACACCAGTCCTCAGGTCCTTACACTGGCTTCCGGTTACATTTAGGATTGATTTTAAAGTACTTTTACTCGTTTATAAATCTCTAAATGGCCTAGGACCTAAATACATTGCAGATATGCTCACTGAATATAAACCTAACAGACCACTCAGATCATTAGGATCGAGTCAGTTAGAAATACCAAGGGTTCACACAAAACAAGGGGAGTCTGCTTTTAGCTATTATGCCGCCCGCAGTTGGAACCAGCTTCCAGAAGAGATCAGATGTGCTAAAACATTAGCCACTTTTAAATCCAGAATCAAAACTCATCTGTGCATTTGTTGAATGAGCACTGTGCTACATCCGAACTGATCGCACTGTATTTTATGTATAATCATTTTCTATTCTTAACTGTTTTAAATTAAGTCAATTTTTAGATCATTTCCTTGTTTTTATTGTTGTGATCATTATTATTTTTTAATTCCTTGTTTTTATTCTTGTGATTATTTTTTTTAATGACTATTTCACTTTGTTTTATGTAAACCACTTTGAATTACCACTGTGTATGAAATGTGCTATATAAATAAACTTGCCTTGCCTTGCTATGAGATATAATGGTATACTAAACCAAAATGCTATTTTTGGTGATTACATTCAGCTGTTACAGTACAGGCAGAATTTCATCATATATCCTACCACAAAAAAACCTTGGCTGTCCTTACCAAAAAAAATTATTTTACACAGTTACCATGCGGTTAATTGACTTGGCTGATATTTCGTTAGTCCACACATTCAATTCAACTCAGTCTGTGTCTGTGTCATTCGCTGTATCTCTGTATCATCTGCTGTTATTATGAGGTGCAACATTAAAATCTTTTTTAGCACTGAGATCAGACAAAATACTTTAGATTTAAGATTTTTTTTTTCATTTATAGTATAATTGTTTAAAAAAAAATCATGAAACAATAAAGAAAAAATAGACACGTTAAAACTAGTTAAATCACTGGATAGTCTTTGTTGCTAAATCTAACTAACTGAGCCTTTATTTTCATTTTGCATTCCTCATAGAGCCTCTCTTCTCCAGTTACTATATAGTGCATTACATGACAAGATCTGCTATAAGTCTACTGGCTGAAATTTATGTTGGAATCAGGGTCCTTTATTAAAATTAAAAATTAAATCCAGTTAGAAGACTCTTTTTTTTTACTTTTTAGTCTATGTAAAACATGTTGTCTTGGGTGCCATGACAGATATGTCTTAATAGTACTCTGTAACTTTTACTTTATTATGCTGCATCATGATTAGTGTTGTGAACTTTTATCTTCTAAAGTTTAAGCAACTCCGAAGTGAAGACCAGGAGACGTTGGGATATCTTTCATACAGAAGTAACTCTTTATTGAGAACTCGCTGTGCGCTGCTGTAGTCATCCAAGTCTCACTAAAACAGTGATACATTGTAGTTTATATACATTTAGGGGCAGTGCTTAGGAATGGAAACAAAGCACCTAGGTGATGACCTTAAACAAAGCATGCAAATGAGAGAGGATTTGATTCTATCAAGCTTTCAGTGACCAGTACCATGAGCCCAGGGGGGGAGGATGGATGAGTGGACCAAATGGTCTTTCTCTCAGATCTTCTTGTCTGATTAGAGAGTTTATTGTCTTGTGGCATGACATTTGCATTGTAAGGGTTTCTGGGTGTTTGGCTTCACAAAGAGATCAAAGCCTGATTGAAGAGTTTGTTTTGTGGCCTGACATTTGCATTGTAAGAGTTAACAGGAACTGGCAGGGACCTCTTGAATCGTTCATCTGATGTCATCATCTTCACCATAAATGCTAAATACAATGTATATAACTTCTTCAGTTTGTACACTATCACATTGGAATCTAAATTAAACATTTAAATAAATTTGTAATCCCACAATTCCCCCTTTGAGAGTTCTAATAACTCTCACAAAATACAAATTTAGACACTTAAAAGTTTATTCTTGTAACTTGTGATCGTTACAGGCACATAGCACTTGTTCTGTGTTGATTGTCTGTAGGGACGAACTGCATGCTGACACAGAAACAAACATGCAGCTCCGTGAAGTTCTTAATAGTCTTTTCTGGTTGGAACTGTCATTTCTCGTGATGGGCGTGAGTCATTTGTTGCATGAAACACTTGTTACTAACAGGTTTCCGAACCATGAAGAATTATCTTCAGCCATCAGGTGTAATTTTGCTGAAAGATCAAGAATGTCTTGATCATGTTGCTGGATGACTGAAGTTCTCGTATGTGATTCTCTGCGTTGTGTATTTTTTTTCTTTGTTCTGTCTTCCGTGACAGTTGGCTCGGTAGTGGGTCTCGTTGTCTTTTAGAGGTTGTGGCTTCATACGCAGGTGAGGAGTTCGGCTCGTATGGGTCTCAGGACCGCCATCAAGTGGTATCTGCACAGAGGAAGAAAGAAAACAAAAGACAGCAGTATTTGTTCTAAAGACTACAAACATTAGGGTTGTATCCTCTGTTCAATCTGCGTCTGCTATTGTTGTTCCTTCTTTCCCTATTTCTTAATTCCTGTGACACCTAAAGAACAGTGAGGTGAGGGTGGACTAGTGGATGGGGAAGGCCTATGAGGGTGTGTTCACCACAGGGTTGGCCCCCGAAGCCTGTTGCTTTCGGTTCTTCCCTGGGTACCTCACTGGTCCATGTGTCCTGTCCTATCCCTGTAGGTGGTGTGCAAACTTTAGTGTGTGACATCTCCATCCTCTAATGGAACATCAGTCATAACAAACATCATAACCCAGAGAGGATAGGTGAGTGACTGGAGTGTGCTGTAGTATAGCTTTGAAGGCTGTGAGTGTACTTAACTAGCATTCTCTCAATGGAAGGAAGTGACAGTAACCTTCCTGTAGTTTTATTTACAAAGAATCTTTCAGCTTTGTTGTACATTATTGGGGAAATTAAGCACTCACAGCCCTAACAGTTAACACCTGAGCAAACTGCTCCAACAGTTCGGTGAAGCGGGGAGGGGCTGCTTCAGAGTACCAAGTAGACTGAGTAGAAGCTGAGTAAAGCTGTTAATTTCTCCTAATGTCTTTTTGCTTTTCCTACACTCTTTCATCCAGTGTCCAGGTTTACCACAGTAATGACAACTGCCCTCCTTCTTAGGACATTTACGTTTCTGTCGGTTCTCTGTGTTGACCTTAAAGGACGCTGCTGCAATCTTTACTCTGGTTTTAACATCAGAGTCTCTTTCCCAAGTAGCTAACCTGTCCAAGCTGTTTTGCAAGCTTCCAGTGGACCATGTTAGATCTAAGAACGGCAAAGCTGATCTGTACTCTGATAAAAGGCCATCAAACCATGTTCGAACTAGTGGTCCTTTGTCTTCAAGCACACTTTCAGAATCATCCACTATTCCACTGTAAGTTACAGCTGACTGACAAAACCTTTCAGTGTATTCACTCACAGTTTCTTTTTTCTTTTGCACACAGGTAGTAATTCTAGACCAATCAATTTTGGGTCCTAAGATATTCTTTAGGATTTTCAAAATACCTTCTCTTAAATCACCTTTACTTGCATGTCGCAGTTCAGAAGTAACAGCAGATTCAAAACTGTTGAATTCAGATTCAGTTAGAATTTGTGACATCAACTGCGTTACCTCTGTTAAAGACATGTCGTAAAGGCGCATTTTACTGATCAATACTCTTCTAAATTCAGAAAAATCTGTGCGTGCTGAGGGTAAGCTCTGAGACAGTCTCTATATCTTTAGGTCCTAGTGTTTTGGCAACAGTTTGTATTTGCACAACAGAAGAGTTGAGAGGAACACTTTCAGTTTCCTCAATGCCTTGAGATCTTCTCCGAGCACCACAAACATTGACCGAATTTACAGGCACATCAATTACTGATTGAGAGCTACATCTCTTTCAAAGAATGCTTGTAAATCAGGGTAAATTGTATCCGGCTGACTAACTTCCACATCAGTTTTTGCTGCAGCTTTGTTGCGGTTCAATTTCTTAGTCAAAGAGGATACTCTGGCTTGAAGCTCATTGTTCTGTTTCTCTAGCTCTGAATTACGCTGAGATTGTTGTGTAGCTAGTGTTAAACCAAATTCTCTGTGGCAGCAGATAATGCCTTTAACATTGTTCTTGCGAACACATGCTCCTAATACCTTTTACACTCATCTACAGACCAAGTCTTATCTGGATGGATCTCATATTTCTGTTAGTTCTTGTCTAACTTTCTCAGTGACTATTAGGTTCATTTGCACTCCTAACAGTGATTTGAATTCGCTATCTGACCACAAAGGAGTCGCAAGACCACCCTTTTCTGTTGTTGGAATCAGCCTAGCATTCCTTCTAACCATTTTGTACGTTTCTTTGTTACCACACAATCAAAAACACTAAAACTTCTCTGATCAACAGAGGGTACATTTGTTAACACAGCTTAACTATTGTTAACTTTCCAAATTACCAACACGTCACACTTAACTTCCCTGTCTACAAGGACAGAGGATAAACCAAAATTATTAGCCTGAAATGCTAACCTTCTCTGTGAAAAGAGGATAAACCAAAATAACTAGCACGTAAATGCCAATCTTCCCTGCCTACACAGAACAGAGGATAAAACAATATTAGCACTTGATGCTAAACTTCCCTGCCTGGACAGAGGGTAACTTCATCTCTAAAAGTACATTTTTAGAGGATATCTTAGTTAAACAAACCCTACAGCTGTCTGTTAACTCTTCTCTGTCGGTGCAGAGGATAAACAAATTTGTACTGGTCTTAAAGGTTCTTTTGGATTAGAGACAGCACTCACCACGACCTTAGTTGAGAGAAAAATTCAGTCTGGAAATCTTTTGTTCAGCTTGAAGTTTTCGCTGGATTCCAAAAGATGCAGTCTGGAAGCAGATCTTTGTTTGAGCTTGAAGTTTTCAATCTGGATTCAGGTGAGGAAGCTGGAACTCTATCCGGGTCACAAGGCACCATCTGTTGTGAACTTTTATCTTCTAAAGTTTAAGCAACTCCGAAGTGAAGACCAGGAGACGTTGGGATATCTTTCATACAGAAGTAACTCTTTATTGAGAACTCGCTGTGCGCTGCTGTAGTCATCCAAGTCTCACTAAAACAGTGATACATTGTAGTTTATATACATTTAGGGGGCAGTGCTTAGGAATGGAAACAAAGCACCTAGGTGATGACCTTAAACAAAGCATGCAAATGAGAGAGGATTTGATTCTATCAAGCTTTCAGTGACCAGTACCATGAGCCCAGGGGGGGAGGATGGATGAGTGGACCAAATGGTCTTTCTCTCAGATCTTCTTGTCTGATTAGAGAGTTTATTGTCTTGTGGCATGACATTTGCATTGTAAGGGTTTCTGGGTGTTTGGCTTCACAAAGAGATCAAAGCCTGATTGAAGAGTTTGTTTTGTGGCCTGACATTTGCATTGTAAGAGTTAACAGGAACTGGCAGGGACCTCTTGAATCGTTCATCTGATGTCATCATCTTCACCATAAATGCTAAATACAATGTATATAACTTCTTCAGTTTGTACACTATCACATTGGAATCTAAATTAAACATTTAAATAAATTTGTAATCCCACATTAGACATGTGTAATCTGACTAATCATGATCATTAGCAACCTCAAGTCAAGGGTTTGATTCCCAAGGAACATGTATTGATCAAATGTACTTCAAAGACTGACTTTTATTAGTAGATATCAATAGATATCATCCTGTGTTCCTAGTGTTCCTGTACCTTAATCATGCAATTAGTGCAACTTCAAGTGAACATGTATTGAACAAATGCAAAATCTAGTATGCACTGTAAGACTGGTAAATGTGTGTGTCAGATGTATACTGTAAACATGTCTCTTTGGACAACATGCGTTAAATGTGCAATATTAGGAAATAAATGAGTTTTTATTAAGCGTGAGTGTGTGTTAATGGAAATAGTGAAACATCACTGATATCGGAGTCAGAAAATAACAGATTTAAGATTATGATGCTCAGAAATGCAATTAATACAGGAAATTCAGGTTCACTTCATGCACTCAACTGTCACAGCTTTAATTGTTGAACTTTCTTTTCCTTTTGGTGCATTTTTGACTACACTGTAAAAAAATGAAATGTAAAAAAACAGTGAAATGCTTGGCAGCACAGGGTGCCAAACGTTTACCATTAATAGAAATAACGTTAAAGAACGTTTAAAAAAAAAAAACGGTCAATGAATGGCAGAAGCAGCTGCCAAACAAAAACTGTAAAATTAATGTACAACATCCTATTTTTTTTCTTATTCTTACTTTACAGATACTGTCTGGATTATAATTGTGAAACATTCTCTGTGAAACTTTTTTTTGCAGTTAACCATCATCTAACAACAGCATACATGCAAAAACTAATAACTATCACTACAGCAACAAAACCACAGTTACTGCTTTTAAATAAAGCTACATTCAACATAACATCTTGCTTCTTGGTCTTCTCCTGGACTGAAGCACAGACTCTACTCTTCAGCACAATGGTGACCCACAAAACCTGGTCTCATAAAAATACGTACCTCTTCGCACTTTTTGTGTGACACCGTTTTACGTACCTTACTGTACGTTTCGCCGCAGTTTGAAATAGAAATGTCCACTCAGTGGCGCTAAAACACAGGTTCAATATGTGAACCATGGCACGTTTTATTACGTAGATATTAGTGCGTATTGCTGTTTTTTATTACGTTGCTTCAGATACGTATTGCGGCGGTTCAGAATTCAAATATCCGGGACTGTCGCTAAAGGTTAATGCTCTATCGTGTTGGAAATATGCCCTACACCAAATCCGGCCCTAAACCTACCCGATAGTGTTAACAAATGCGAAACTGATATAAAAATGTATTAGCTGATGCAACTGTGCCATTTGAACTTCCATTTATACAGATTTTAACTGATTTGTGGAACCGTAGTAACACGGGATTCGAACTGGTGCTTCTCGTCTCCTAAGTCCATCTCCGTACTCCGTGAGCTACCGAACAAACTTATCATCTATGAAAACCCATAGATATGAAGCTGGATGTGTGCGATGCTAATGTTCAAAAGTATCAGTTTTCAAATCTCCCAGCATATTAATATTGTTTTGAAGTCATAGCATGATATTCTTCAAGTAATTGTGCCAAAATTACGCTTTATTAATCGCAACTCTGTAAATTTGTGTGAAAATGTTCATTTATTTTGGAAACTGCAGTGATATGTACTTATTGGTACGTATTTCATGTCACACTAAAAAGTGCACCCAGGTACGTAAATGCCATGAGACCAGGTAGCACAAAACACCGACAACAGAAACCCTTTAAATCCCAAAAGAACATTAAACACTAACAGATCTCTCTAGATCTCAGCATCTTCACTTATTACAAACCAGTCTGACTTTATTTCATACAAAACTTCTTATTGAGAATTAACAGAGGTTTAGATGTTGATGTTTTATTTAAATTAATCAAGTTTGAAGTCACCATTGCGGAGATAAGCGTTTGCTTTAGTTGGGCTTCTGACCCTTCACTTACTAACAATGTTTTTTTTCTCTGGCTGCTGTAGCTGTGTGTTTCTGAAGCACATTTGTTACAGCAAAACCTGCAAGAAAAAATCTGATCAGATGAAGTAGTTTATGTACTGATGATGGTTTTGTCATCGTATAGTGGCCTAACTCACTAGCCTCATCACAAATATCTGAACATGTTAAAGTTATTAATTTAGTTGTAGTGTTACAATTTTATTGCTTGAAATGTGGCCCTGCTTTGATATTTTGAAGGTTTGCAAAGTATTTTGAAAAAATTATTTAGATGAGAGCACGTAGAGTCACAGACATCAAGAATCTGCTTATGAACCACAACAATGGTAACAATCTACAATTCAGATCAGCTCTGATCGTCACAAAACAAGCTTTTTGTTTATTGTCACCATTGTTGAGATTCATGTGCTGATTCTTGATGTTTCTGTGAATCAAAAAGCTTCCGTTCAAGACACTTTCTATATAATGATAAAAAAAAATGAATCTCTGACTGTCACAACATCACAAGAATGCTGTATATAGAAAACATTAAATGCTAACATACTCTGAGACAATACTCATGATGTGGTCAGGCTACTATATGATGATTAACTCATCAATAACTAACCAGGTTTATATGATCAGAGTTTTCGCTAGTAATTTTTTGCTAGCAAAGTCACAGCAGCCAGAGAAAAGCTGATATCATAAAGTGAAGAGTCAGAAGCCCAACTAAAGCAAACGCTTATCTCCACAATGGTGATTTCAAACTTTATTATTTTCAATAAAACATTGACATCTAAACCTTTGTTAATTCTCAATAAGAGGTTTTGTATGAAATAAAGTCAGACTGGTTTGTAATAAGTGAAGATGCTGAGATCTAGA
The DNA here is from genome assembly GCF_012432095.1 of Onychostoma macrolepis. Classification (NCBI taxonomy): domain Eukaryota; kingdom Metazoa; phylum Chordata; class Actinopteri; order Cypriniformes; family Cyprinidae; genus Onychostoma; species Onychostoma macrolepis. The sequence goes on from NC_081173.1 coordinate 33,413,359, forward strand.
GAGATCTGTTAGTGTTTCATGTTCTGTTGCTGCCAGTCATGTTAATCATTTTTGCGACATGCGGGAAAAAAAAAAATCATACTTCATACTCAAGTCTTTAAAAAGAGGTTTTATTTATTTGAATTTGCGGTCTTTTAAAAACATACATACTACAAAATTTGCAGCTTGTACAATGTATGTAGTATTGTTCATGAAAAATTGTGCAAATGAAAATGATACAAATATACAACAAATATTCTTTACTGCCATTCACAAAGATAGGGATTCAGCATTTTAAGAAGAAAAAAATAAATAAATAAATAAATTACACAAATATAAACAATTGCTTTCAACATGGGACATAATGCTTTATTAACATATTAAACTGATACTGTTGCCTTTGGTCTTTGTACTTTGGTCTGCTTCAAAGTACACATAGCAGCAAATAGACGGAGGATGAAGGATCTGAGGATGAGGCAATCATAATTGGTTCAAATAAAGTATGCATTTTAACAGTTTTGTTCAATAAAACTGTAATTACTTGGATTTGATAATGTAATATGCAGGGCCGGCCCAAGCCTTTATGGGGTCCTAAGCAGAATTTTATTTGGGGGCCCCTCAGTGCCGCCAATATGACTGTGTTAGATTTATAGTGTGTGAATAATCAAGCTTTGACAATAACCACTCATTATCAGTGTTGTTTGTTGTAGCTGTGTTAAATATGTATTAAAATGGCATACTTAATGTGGTGTGCTGAAAAGTAGCCAAGTAAACCAGCAGACAATGCATTTACAGAAGATAATGTAATAAAAGTACAACTTCAATTAATATTTATGTTGTTAAAATAACAAGTCATACTTTTCTATAATAAATATTAAACACAGCAGAGAGCATCTGTACACATAAAACAACTCTTAATCTATATCTAGCTAACTGAGGCATAATGATATTGGAATATAATAGCAAAGATCCAAAATGTAGGCTAAGGTAAATAATGTTAATCTGTTATCAGTTTATGAAACAGAAGCTTATTTTTATTACAAAAATATATACCAAGGAAAGTCATTTTTACGCAGAAGACAAAAACTTTAATGTAAAACTAATAAAATGTATTTATATATATTTATAATATATTAAGATGTCTATTTGCTGATGTTTTGTCTGATCTGATCAGGGGTGCGTTTCCCAAACTATGATCGCAAGTTCTGTCGTTACCAACAGAGTTCAATGGAAATAACGACCATAGTTAGCTAACGATGGTTTTGTGCCCCTTATTAGTGCCGCAAAAGGCCCATGTTGAATTTGTCCCCCCCTCCACCCCCAAAACACAATTGATTTTAACCCTTTGGCATGCCGCGCTTTGGCTGGTGCTGAGATAGAGACCCAGATAGCAAAATTACTCCGGATCGGATCCGCCCCGGAGGTACCACAGACTCCGGAACGGATCCGCAAAACGGGTCCGTATCGGAGTCCACTTGCACAGCGCCGCGGATCCGGAACAGATAAGGATTACGGATCCGGATCGGATCCGGTCCAGACCCTATCCGTGTCCGTATAATTAAGAGACTAATTAAATGATGATTGTGCATTAGTGATGAACACCTGCTGTTACTGAGAATTACAGAGGATCGGATGTTGATGTTTTATTGGATAAAATGATACCACCATCATGGAGAGCAGTGCTTGCTTTAGTTGGGCTCTTGACCCTTGACTCCTGTGTTAGATCTCTCTCTGTAACACTGCATGTGCTGTTGTAAAGCAGAGCGGTCAGTGCTGTGCTGTGAGCGACTGTTAGTTGTTTTCATATGATGAGATAATCCAAAATGTGTATATATATGTATATATATATATAATATGTAAATAATTAATTTTGGGTAAATTACCGCTGTAGTAGTTATAGTGAATTAATTTTTAAATCTATGTAATGCATGTAAATATTTAAACTCCAGTACTATTTAGACACACACAGACATCAAGAACCAGCATATGAATCTCAACAATGGTGACAACCAACAAAATTCTTCATGCTGCAATGTATGCTGGGTAACACCATAGTAAAAACTCCCATCATGCACTGCAGTATGAATAATTATTGTCACCACTGTTGAGGATCGTATTATAAGTGTTCATGTCTAAAAGCCTGAACAATATAGTCCTTTTTCCCAATATTCAAGCATTACGATGGCATTTGTTCAACAGTACATTTTTACAGTTCTGTAATAGCTGACTATCAGTCAACAAACCAAAGAGAGACACCTTCATGATGTTCATTCAAGTGACACAAAAGCCAAGTATAAGCTCATCTGTTTCCTCAAGCTTTTACTTCAGCAATGCACAAACGTTTGTTGTGAAACAATATTGCAACTGCTTAAAAGCAATCCGCTTTCAGTTATTAAAAGGGCAAAGAGCCCAACTAAAGCAAGCACTGCTCTCCATGATGGTGGCATCATTTTATCCAATAAAACATCAACAGCCGATCCTCTGTAATTCTCAATAACAGCAGGTGTTCATCACTAATGCACAATCATCATTTAATTAGTCTCTTAATTATAAGGATCCGGTCCGGATCCGTAATCCTTATCTGTTCCGGATCCGCTGCGCTGTGCAAGTGGACTCCGATACGGACCCGTTTTGCGGATCCGTTCCGGAGTCTGTTGCTATCAGGGTATTGTCATTATTCTGCTTCCATAATTGAGCACGTGCTGCCTCTGCACCGCATACGAACAGCACTGCAAACGAATCCTCGTTTAATTTCGATCAATCTTATCTGATATACTGCACTGGACTGCCGTGAATTATATACCGATTTGAGAATCAGTGAAGACATCCGCGATTCGGAGTTTTGGACTCCGACTGTAGAGCTGTTCAGAACCGAGGAGTCGAGTCCCCATCACTACTTTTAGCCAGTTTAATAATTCTCATACTCAAATCACAGTGGCACCAGTGACCTCTAACAACACCCGCAGTGGAGAAAAAAAAAAAAGAATTCACAAAATTTAGTCCACCCGCCAGAAAAGAAGAAGAAAAAACATCATACATAAATACATATTCTATTGAATGACTTACCGCAATAAACGTAGCTTATGTATGCAAACTGTACAATGAGAGAGAACTTCAGCTTCATTTCGTGTTTAGAGAGAACTGCGATGAAGACGCATAAGAAAAAATAATAATAAATTAATAAAAATAAAAAAAAACACATGAAGATCAAAGGCTTCAAAACAATGCCGGAACAAGAGGTGCTCAGATGCACGTGGTTACGGGTAGATGGGGGTTATGAAGGGATACAGCTGCGGCTACTGGGCATGCGCACATCAATATAGCGTCATTTTTGTCACACTGTACAACAATAATAATGTTTTTGAATTATTGTAAGCGGTAGGTGTAGACGTTAATAAAACACAATCTAATAGGTAGAAAATTAAATTTCATTGATAGTTTCCGGTCGGAGCTGTATCCCTTCTAGCCACAATACAGCTACAGCCACCTGTTGCTTTCAGATCATTTATAATTGATTAAAATACGTTAAACTGTGCTGAGGCATTCTTAAGTGTTACATTTTCTATATAAAAGAATTTCTGTATTAGTTGAATTCGTTCTCTTTCATATGCTACACAGTTTAATAGCACATGTCCCAATGAGCTTTATGACCAATACAAAGACTGGATATTATTGTGTCCTCCTTCCTACTTCCAAAGTGTTTCCTTCCACTTCCAACATGTTTTTGAATGTTGTATAGATGATGACCTTTAACCTCCCCATCCCACATCTCTTGCCATTTCCTAATCATGATGAGTAATCATAATATCTCAACATGCTTTGTAGAATATCATATAATATGTCTTGTCTGGATGTAGTTTATTACCACTTAATAAACTTTTAAAATGTAGTAATGCAAACGGAATCTGCTGTGTCCTGAATCAGTGTGAGGTGCATGTCAAAAATATTAAACTATTTTTAGTGAAGCTTTGCGTTGGTCCAGTGAAACACTTTGCGATGCAGCGCTTTCCCTCACTTTCACCAGCAGAGGTCCGAAGTATCCATATCAGATTGAAAAGAAAATAAGTGGTAGGTCTATATCACCTATCCCTATTTGCTGTGACCTTTTTCACAGTCACATCTAGCTTCGATCAATAAGATCAAAGAATTTCTGCCTGCATTATTATCAACGGGCTGTAGCAGGGCTGTCACTAGGCCCTTTTTATGGAGGCTTCAACAGATTAAACATAAACATGTAAGAAGCATGTAATGTTACATAAATCTTTTATTGACATTTGCTTTTGAAAATTATTGTAAAAATGCAGGTTATAGAAAAGACTTGTGTGTGGTTTTGTTACGTTATGATGTTTATTTATTTTATAATTTGTATTCTGATTTGTATTCTGAGTTTCAGATCGCCGCTGATTTGCTGCGGGTTGCCGCCTATCAGTGGTAATTGGGTGACCAGCTGGTGGTTTCCTTTAAAACGCCTCTTCCGTTCATCGGGAAGGTTGGGTGTGACTTCGGGCCGGTCGCACTGCTCCAGGCTTCCTGCTAGCCGCCAGACCAAAATTGTGTTTTGTTGAGTCTTTTATTTGATCGTTGGTTTAGTTTGGAATATGGTAGAAATGTAGGAGAGACCTGCCTTTTTGTTTAGATCTCCTTTTCATGATGTTTATGTTAAGAGTAGTTAGGTTAGATTGATTGTATTTATTTTACTTTATTAGCTTGGTTTTGTTTGTTATTTTGGCCTTGGGTCTCTCTGACGAAAAATACTATTTGATTCCTCCTTGTTTTCTCTCTCTATTTAGTTTCTTTGATACTGTATTGTTTAACTGTTATCTTTGGTTGGGCCGTGGGTCCCTTAAGGAGGACTACTAATTGGTGGTTTTCCCTTTTTGTAACTTACAATAAATTTACTTTATTTATTGTGATTTTTGTCTGGGTTTTTTTTTGGTCTGACGGCCTGCCGGGAAAGTCTTTTGGTTCCTTTTTATTTATTTATTGCGTCTTACCCCTAGCGGACGTAATAAAATGGGGGCTCGTCCGTTTGACCGTTTCACTTCATCTAATTCATTCATAAGTATGATTTACCTTGTTGGTGAGAATTTTGTTGTTTAGTTGGCGGTTTTTACTTGTGAAAGGGGGAGTAATAGTGTAACTATGGAGTTTAGTATCGAGGAATTTAAACAATCTCCTACTGTAGAGGCGTTAAATATATGTCGTAAATCTGACTTAATCCTTGTCGCAGGTTATTATGAGATAGCCATATCTAAGGCGGACACTAAACAGGCAATAAGAGATGTGGTGCAGGAGAATTTAGTGGCAATGGGGGTTTTGATAAGGGAACCGAAGTCCAGGGATGTCGACGCTGTTGTGATGGACGGAGATGGCGCAGAGGCTTCAGCTCAATTTCCGACGGTAGATCCGAATCCACTGGTAGGTCTAAACACTGCAGATTTGAAATTGGCGATACGACTTAAAGAGCTTGATTTACGAGTTAAACAGCAAGAACATGATACACAGCTGCTGCGCGTCAGGCAGTGTGAACTTGAGTCTAGTCGCGTTTCACCTAGACCGGTGAGTGGTTTACAAGCCCCGATAGCGTCTGTATCTAGTGTTCCTCCTGTGGTTTCCCCTGCTCCACATTCTCCAGGTACGGGTGAGGTTGATAGCAGCAGGCAGATTCGTTTGGTTCCTATTTTTAGGGAAACTGAGATTGACTCTTATTTCAGTGCGTTTGAGCGGATAGCTGTCGCTTTGCATTGGCCAAGAGAGATATGGGCACTTTTGTTGCAATGCAGACTGACAGGTAAAGCTCAGGAAGTTTCTGCAGCTTTGTCCATCGAGGATAGTTTAGACTATGATATTTTGAAGGCCTCGGTTCTTAGAGCCTATGAGCTTGTTCCTGAAGCTTATCGTCAAAAATTCCGTGGTCATTTAAAAACCGCCAACCAGACTTTCGTTGAGTTTGCCCATGAGAAGGGAACTCTTTTTGATGGTGTCAGTCCAGCAAGGTAAATGACTTCGAGCAACTTCGTGAACTTGTGTTATTGGAAGATTTTAAGAACACGTTGCCAGACAAGATTGTGGTACATTTTAAATGAGCAAAAAGTAAACGCGCTTGCGCAAGCCGCTGTTTCAGCTGACGAATTTGTGTTGACCCATAAAAATGTTTTTGTTGCGTCGGTGCGCCGTGAATATTCTCAAGTTGCTGAAAAAAACTCGAAAACCGTAAAAACTATGATACCAAATCAAGCTGAGTCACGTGAGTGTTTTTATTGTCACGAGGTGGGTCACCTCATCGCTGGATGTCCAGTTTTGAAGAGGAAAAACCCGTCTCCGAGACGGCAGGCGCCGAAGAGTGTTGGATTTGCTCGTGTCACGAGTCCGCCAGTTAGTTTTGAGGAACAAGGAATTGATTCCGGGTATGATCCGTTTGTTTTTAGCGGAGCAGTTTTTCTTACTGGGCAGGAGAGAGATAAAATTCACATTCGCATTCTCCGAGATACTGGGTCGGCTCAATCTTTTGTGCTTTGTAGTGTCTTACCGTTTACTAGGGATTCATATTGTGGTTCTGATGTGCTGGTTCAAGGGATTGAATTAGGAATAGTCAGAGTTCCTTTACATTACGTAAATATTCAATCCGATCTCGTTTCCGGATTTGTTAAAATCGCTGTTCGTTCGCAACTGCCTATTAAAGGAGTTGATTTGATTCTCGGTAACGATCTGGCAGGTGAGAAAGTACTGCCGTTCCCTGAAGTAGTTGAGCATCCGTTTTTGAACCCCAAAATGTTGTAGAGTCAGTTCCGAACCTAACTTCTGTATTTCCTGCATGTGCGATCACGCGAGCGCAGTTACGTAAATATAGTGACGTGGTTGAACTCCTGTTTGCCAAGAGTTCCCTGAAAAGGTAGAACGCGGGCGCTCTGAGTCACTGTCCACCGTACCTAGTGCTGAAATTGATCTGTCTTTGACTATTGATAGAGCCACTTTAGCGAGCGCACAAAAACATGACAATTCTCTAGCCCGTTGCCGAACTGCTGTTGTGAAAAAGGAAGATGTGTTTGAGAAACCCGTTGCTTATTTTATGGATGATGGGTTGCTAATGCGGAAAAGAACGCCAGCGACTTCTGAATGTGAAGCTGATGCAGTTTATCAGATAGTAGTGCCCACTCAATTTCGTTCTCACGTGTTGACGTTAGCTCACGATCACAGTTTTTCAGGCCATTTGGGCATCACTAAAACATATTACCGCATCTTGCGTAATTTTTTTTGGCCTGGTTTAAGATCCGATGTTGTGAAATATTGCCGGTCGTGCCATACTTATCAGATTGTGGGTAAGCCAAATCAGTCGATTTCTCCAGCGCCCCTTTGCCCCATTCCTGTTGTTGGTGAGCCGTTTGAGCGGTTGATACTAGACTGCGTTGGTCCTTTGCCACGGACTAAGTCCGGATATAAGTTCATACTGACTATGATGTGCTCTAATACTCGTTTCCCGGAAGCTATGCCGCTACGCACCATAAAAACTAAGGGAGTTCTGCAAGCTTTAACGAAATTCTTTTCTACGTTTGGTTTACCAAAGATTGTGCAGACCGACCAGGGCACAAATTTTATGTCTCGGTTATTTAAACAAGTGTTATCACAGCTTAATATAAAACATGAAGTCTCTAGCGCATATCATCCGGAATCACAGGGTGCGTTGGAGCGGTTTCACCAAACCTTAAAGTCAATGTTGCGTACTTTTTGTGCTCAATCAGAAAAAGAATGGGATGAGGGTTTACCCCTTTTGTTGTTTGCTGTGCGTGAAACTCAGCAAGAGTCTCTCGGATTCAGCCCTGCTGAATTAGTTTTCGGTCACACGGTAAGGGGGCCGTTGAAGTTGTTGAAAGAAAAAATGATGGGTTGTGAATCCAGTCATGTCACCAATATTTTGGACTATGTTAGTTCATTTCGTGAACGCTTACATCGTGTGTGCGAATTGGCTCGTGCTTCTATGGCATCTGCTCAAGTAAAGATGAAAACCCGATTTGACAAAAAGGCTGTTGCACGTTCTTTTAACCAGGGCGACATGGTTTTGGTGTTGCTTCCTGTCCCCGGATCGGCCTTGCAGGCGAAGTTCTCTGGGCCGTATGTGATTGATGCCAAACTTAGTGAAACCGATTATGTAATACGTACACCTGACCGTAAGAGGAAAACTCGCGTCTGTCACATAAATATGCTGAAGTTATATGTTCTGCGTGACCGTGAAATGAAATGTTCTGTTGCCCCAGCTGTACCTGTGTCTGTTGTTCCTGCACCTGTTCCTGACGATCCTGAAACGGATGGGCTAACCATGCGAAGTGGTTCTGTTACTGGTGCTCGTCTGCAAAACTCTGAGATTCTCAAGGATTTGAAGTCCCATCTGTTATACCTGTCTGAAGCCCCCCAAGCAGATATTTATCAGTTAATCCAAGCATATTTGACTTTGTTCTCTGATGTACCAACTAGAACGACTGCAGTGTGTCAAGACATCGATGTGGGAGACCATCCACCAATTAAGCAGCATGCTTATAGAGTGAACCCGACTAAAGGTCAGATAATGCGGGATGAGGTGAAGTACCTGCTTGAAAATGGGTTGGCTGTCCCGAGCTCCAGTGCTTGGAGTTCTCCCTGCATTATCGTTCTGAAAAGTGATGGTACTGCCCGTTTCTGCACTGATTATAGAAAAGTCAATGCGATTACTAAGCCCGATTCCTTTCCTTTGCCTCGTATGGAGGATTGTGTTGACCGGGTGGGATCAGCTACTTTCGTTTCGAAGCTAAACTTACTCAAGGGATATTGGCAGGTGCCTTTGACTTCTCGTGCAGTGGAAATCTCTGCTTTTGTTACTCCTGATAACCTGCTACAGTACACCGTCATGGCCTTCGGATTACGAAACGCTCCAGCTACGTTTCAGCGTCTGATGAATAGGGTGCTGGCAGGCATTCCTAACTGTGACGCGTATCTAGACGACATTGTAGTGTACTCTTCTGAATGGAACGAACATTTAAAAACCCTTCGTATGGTGTTTGACCGTCTGCAAGCCTTTTCGCTGACACTGAATCTCGCGAAATGCGAGTTCGGAAGGGCTACCGTGACGTATTTAGGCAAGCAGGTCGGTCAGGGTGAAGTTCGTCCTATTGCTGCTAAAGTGCAGGCTATTGTACAGTTTCCTGTCCTGGCTGGTTATTATCGAGGATTCTGTAAAAATTTCTCTGATGTAGTGTTACCTTTAACCAACTTGCTTTGTCAACACCGAGACTATGTCTGATGAATGTCAACGAGCTTTTGAGTTTGTAAAATCACTATTGTGCAGTACGCCAGTACTCTCTGCTCCTAATTTTTCGACGTTGTTCAAGCTGGAAGTGGATGCTAGCGCTACTGGCACTGGTGCCGTTCTCCTACAGGAGGACGTGCATGGAATTGATAACCCTGTGTGCTACTTCTCGCGAAAATTTTTGAAGCATCAGTTGAATTATAGCACAATTGAGAAAGAAGCTTTGGCTTTGCTGCTTGCGCTACAATACTTTGAAGTGTATGTGGGGTCAAGTTCATTACCTCTTGTAGTATTTACGGATCATAACCCCTTGGTTTTTCTGTCTCGTATGCGTAATTCTAATCAACGCATTATGCGTTGGGCATTAATCATACAAGAGTTTAATCTAGAAATTCGTTACAAGAAAGGAACAGAGAACGTTTTGGCTGATACTTTATCTCGTGCGGTTTAACCTGATTAATCAACCTTGTGTTGATTTTTAGCGGTGGGGGTGTTACGTTATGATGTTTATTTATTTTATAATTTGTATTCTGTTGGATGTTTTCTGTTTGAGTTTCAGATCGCCGCTGATTTGCTGCGGGTTGCCGCCTATCAGTGGTAATTGGGTGACCAGCTGGCGGTTTCCTTTAAAACGCCTCTTCCGTTCATCAGAAGGTTGGGTGTGACTTCGGGCCGGTCGCACTGCTACAGACTGTAAATATATTGCTTTGAATCTCTGTCTTTTTTTAACATTAAGTCTTATATTCAGAGCATATCTATATTTACATTTGCAGATTACAACAACACCCCAAAACATCAGTCTTCTTCTCAGTGGCTTTCTGTGCTCCTGATGACAACGGCAGGTCAGATCAGCTTCATCCATACTGAAAATAATCTGTTCACGTTTACAGCACAAGACCAGCCGAAACCCACCAGGACTCTCTGAGTGAGCAAACCTCAAAATAACTCACTGAACTCAGTGAATCTCACAAAAACTGTCCAAAAAAGGTATATATTCACATAAATATAATTCAGACTACATTTTCACATAAAATATTTTGTCACATTATGACATCACTTTCATGACAGTTAATCACATAAAAAACCCTCCTAAATTGAATTGTGAAACGTCATGTAATTTTGTAAAACAATAATAATAATAATAATAATAATAATAATAATAATAATAATTAAAGAAAAAATATAACTATACATAAATTTAAAAAAGGTCTAGCTCATGTTTCACCCCAAATAAATAAATAAAACAAAATAATAAAATTAATAATAATAATAATAATAACAATAATAATACAATTATTAAAAATATTTAAATTGTGATCCTTACATCATGGTAGTATTTGCTGTACTGAATTTAATTTTACAAAAAAAAAAAAATCAAACTTATTAAAAGGTATTTAAATTGTAAACCATACACGTAGTAGCACTGAATTAAATTTTATAAAATAGAATTTAAAAATTAAATAAAGAAACATTTTAACCTCTGACATTTTTCATTATTTATTTACTTCTTACTCTCTGGGGTAAAACGTGTGACCCAACCATTTGTTGTGCTGAATTTAATTTTATAAAATAAAATAACAATAAAAGGGGGAAATTAAAAATATTTAAAAAATAAAATAAAAGAATAATTGTATTGGTTACATCATGTTTTTCATTGTTTGGTGACCCAGACATTTGTTGTACTTTACCTAATTTCCTAAAATATAATAATAAAATAGAAAAAAAAATTGTGTAGGGACAGAATGTTTCTCATTATTTATTTACTTATTACTCTTTGAGGTGAAATGTGTGACTAAACATTTTTTGTGAGATTCACCAAAGCATCAGACAGCTAAACTTGTATGCCCATCTCTATCAGTGAACGGCACACAGTCTGTCACAAAATAACACAAGTGCCATAGATATATTTATATATATATATATATGTATATATATATATATATATATATATAAGAAAAGCAGTGTGTGTTCAGTCACAGCACATTCTGTGTCTGTGAATGAAGGTGGCAGTGAAGAAACTGATGAAGTTCAGTATTTCACAAATACTGTCAAATCCTGCGGCCTAAAACTCACGCTTTCCTGAGCTGATCGTTTACAAACCCACAATTCCCATTAAATCAGGTATCAGAACGGATGTAATCAACTCAGATCCCATGGGTTCATAGCTGCAGCTAAAGGCTTTTACAAAACATTGGACAATATTAAAATCTCCTCGTATTGCATTGCTCTCCCAGAATAGTGCTTGGCACAGAAACCCACGTTTCTTTACAGACATAAACGTACACTCAAAAAAATGATTTGGTCTAAATTGTAGTGTGGAAACACATGAACACTGGAACAGAGTGTTCAAGTAGAATTGAAGCAGTGCTGGAGTTAAGGAGATAATTATGTGATGATTGATCATTAATGATTAACACCTGCTGTTATCAAGAAGAATCACCGAAGGAAAGAGAAACACAAGAACTACAACTGATTTCAGCCACAGCTGAAGATGAAATCAACTGAAAAAAAAGAAGACATTAAATCTCTCAAGATCGGATTAAACCGCATCAGACTGACCAGATTGACTTTATTTCTGTCAGACTTCTAGAGAAGCTCTTATTGAGAATTAACAGAGGTTTAGATGCTTTATTGTTTTGTTTGAAATCACCATCAAAGAGACCAGTGTTTCCTTTTGTTGGGCTCTGGGCTCTTGACCCTTGACATTTTGGTGTTAATATTACGCTGGTTGCTTTAATTGTGTGATCAATTAAAACACACTTAGCTTAACCAGTGAAGCCAAGTGAAAAAGAGTTGTGGGTAGATCTTGTCACTGGTCCCTGACCTCATTTCAAGTCCAATTTCTGATTATATAGACATTATACTGTTTTAGATTTTTTCGTATCTTCATATCTTGCAGTATTGTAAATATCAGATAATTTGAATAATTTACAAACCACCTTGTGCACATAAAGTTTTCATCGGTAGCAATACAAAGACCACAGACATCAAGAATCAGTGTATGAATCTCAACAATGGTGACAGTCAAGAAAATATTCAGATAAAACTCTGAACATCACAAAACAAGCTACTAAAACTTAACTCCAGCACTGCTTCAATTCTACTTGAACACTCTGTAGTGTGGAAACACATGAACACTGGAACAATTTAGACCAAATAATTTTTTTGAGTGTATCTACATTCTTACACGATAATGTACAAACAGAGATGTAAGTGCAAATACAGATGCATGCATGAGCTTCAGCGCTGCGAGCGAGTGAAGGGCAAAAACTCCACGAAACGAACATCTTCAAGAGCCTCGGCTCCGAGGAAATAATACTGTCAGCTCACAGGAACGATCACGCCACTGCATGTCACTGGCTGGAGGAGCTCCAATATCAAACATCAAAGAAAATCACGCAGCGTGATCTCAGAGGAACAGGATTCAGTGGCTCTATATGACATCTTCATGACCTTTGACCTTGTGTGTTTGTTCCTTCACTCTCAGTTCATACTGTAGGGCCGGGCGATATATATATATATTCTGTTAAGAAAATTTCATACATTTATAAAATGAAGCAACGTTATTTTACCTTTAAGTTCGTCATTTTAACAAACACGTAAGTTTGATTCATTTCCATCAGTTCAAACTTTCAGTGAATTGATTCAGTGATTTGTTTGCACGTTATATTCGTTTATGCGTTTACAATATATCATATATTCATAAACTGAAGCAAAACTGCAATGGTTTTATTTGGCCGTTAAGTTTATTTGAACCTCAATATTTTGTTTTTTTTCTGTCAGCATTTTCTAATCTGAGTCTGCTATTACGACAGTTACTGTTTATGACGTTGCTTATGCTCAGCTGAAATATGACGTTGCTTTTCACATTTGAGAGTTTCTTGAAACATTTGTGACCCTGGACCACAAAACCAGTCTTAAGTCGTTGGGGTATATTTGTAGCAATAGCCAAAAATACATTGTATGGGTTTTCTTTTATGCCAAAATTCATTAGGATATTAAGTAAAGATCATGTTCCATGAAGATATTTTATAAATTTCTTACTGTAAATGTATCAACTTAATTTTTGATTAGTAATATGCATTGCTAAGAACTTCATTTGGACAACTTTAAAGGCGATTTTCTCAATATTTAGATTTTTTTTTGCACCCTCAGATTCCAGATTTTCAAATAGTTGTATCTCAGCCAAATATTCTCCGATCCTAACAAACCAATGGAAAGCTTATTTATTCAGCTTTCAGATGATGTATAAATCTCAATTTCCAAAAATTGACACTTAATCTGGCCCTCTTCGTTTACTATCATCTCAAAAACATTGCAAGAATTAGAGGTTTCGTTTCCAGTCAAGACTTGGAGAAACTAGTTCATGCCTTTATCACCAGCAGGGTGGATTATTGTAATGGTCTCCTCACCGGCCTTCCAAAGAAGACCATTAGATGATTTGCAGATTATCACGTGAAACAAAAAAATATCCAATCAGAAAGTGAGCTGAAAGAAAACAAAAGCATAACAAATGCTGTCATTTCGCAGCACAAAAGGATTTGAACACTATCATCGCAATTTCTTTCTGCCATTGCCGAAGACTGGGACTTTAACCTCTTAACTGTCACCGTCCACCCTGTGGGACGCCTACCTTTACTTCACTATTTTACAATTAAATCCTAATCTAATCATGACAAACTATATATCGTTGGAAAGGTCTAAGACTCCTAAATAGGTATTTTACCACTTTTTCTGTTAAAAATTATGTAGGAAAAGTAATAGATTAATTTATGACCAGAGGTGTCAAATCCAGGGTCAGAAAGTAAAAGTCCTGCCATGTGTTTATTCACCCATGAACTCAGCAGCTGATTTCACCAGAGGAGGAACCAAGTCATTCCTTTCAAGTCACAAGCAAGTTTCGAGTCAAATCCCAAGACCTCAACGAGTTGAGGTAATTAAGAGATAATTGAGAGACTAATTAAATGTTGATTGTGCATTAGTGATGAACACCTGCTGTTATTGAGAATTACAGAGGATCAGATGTTGATGTTTTATTGGTTAAAATGATGCCACCATCATGGAGATCAGTGTTTGCTTTAGTTGGGCTCTTGACCCTTTTAGTAACGGAGAATGGATTGCTTTTAAGCAATTGCAATATTGCTTCACAACAAACATTTGCACATTGCTGAATTAAAAGCTTGAGGAAGCAGAAGAGCTTACGCTTTTGGCTTTTATGTCACTTGAATGAACATCATGAAGGTGTCTCTCTTTGGTTTATTTACTGACGTTCAGCTGTTACAGAACTGCAGGAATTTACTATTAAACAAATGCCATCGTAATATTAAATATTGGAAAAAATTAAGAATTATATTGCTCAGGCTTTTAGACATGAACACTTATCATACGATCCTCAACAGTGGTGACAATAATTATTCATACTGTGGTGTTACCCAGCATGCATTGCAGCATGAAGCATTTTGTTGATTGTCACCATTGTTGAGATTCATACGCTGGTTCTTGATGTCTGTGTGTGTCTGAGTAGGACTGGAGTTTAAATATTTAAATGCATTGGATTTAAAATTCTTTATCTATAACTACTACAGCAGTAAATTCGTTGCGTACTGTGGTTTCACAGAGTTGTTTATTCAAAAGCAGAACATAAATTAAAAAAATGAAAAATGTTGTATGTGTGTATATATATATATACACACAGTATATTGGATGCAAACAGGTAAGCACCTGATGATTACCTCATCATATGAAAACAACTAACAGTTGCTCACTGCACAGCACTGATCTCTCCGCTTTACAACAGCACATGCATTGCTACAGAGAGATCTAACGCAGGAGTCAAGGGTCAAGAGCCCAACTAAAGCAAACACTGATCTACATGATGGTGGTATCATTTTAACCAATAAAACATCAACATCTGATCCTCTGTAATTCTCAGTAACAGCAGGTGTTCATCACTAATACACAATCATCATTTAATTAGTCTCTCAATTATCTCTTAATTACCTCAACTCGTTGAGGTCTTGGGATTTGACTCGAAACTTGCTTGTGACTTGAAAGGAATGAGTTGGTTCCTCCTCTGGTGAAATCAGCTGCTGAGTTCATGGGTGGAATAAACACATGGCAGGACTTTTACTTTCTGACCCTGGATTTGACACCTCTGTTTATGACAAGAGTGCACCTGAAAAAAATCTACATCATGACATGAATTCTGACCTTTGTCACAGAAAGTCTTCTTAGTTGCCTTTTTCTCTATCACGAATTAGAAATCATAAGAAATTATTTATCAGTAGAAAACTTAAAATTTCAAAATTCATCCTTTGAAACCCATTTTAAAATCAGACATTGCATTACCATGTAAATGGTACATTAAAATCATGTTACAAAATATTTTCATTCATGAATTATAAAAAATTAAGTTTGGATAGTGCACTATAATGTCTCTGTTCAAAACTGTGGGTGACAGTTAAGGGGTTAAAGCCTTAAATCTATTCTTTGGATAATTTTTAATTATTTATACTTGTTTAAGGAAATGTAATTGTCTTATTGCTTTTTTTATTTTATTTTATTTATTATTGTTTTTTTGTTTATTATTGTATTTGATGTAATTTATATGTTATTGCCCTTGTATGTTCTTTGTTCTAAAATTGCAATTAAAAAAAAAATAAAAAATTGTTTATTCTCAAGTCCCAGGACTCTAATTGAAAATCTGTTGGTGTGTGGTGTGCTGTCTTTGTCACACCACACCACACCACACCACATCACACACTATAGGAGCAAAACGGTTAAATCTAGGATTTTTTTTGTCCTCATGTTTGTGGTCTCTCACATTTTGAAGATCTTATAAGATTATAGAAATCTTTTAGTGTGTACCCAGCATTAGACGCACGCCCTGAACGCGTCTCGAGCGCTTTATTTCTGCAGGTGTGGGTCACTGCAGGTTAAAGTGGCGAAAAGTCTTTAATTGGACGTAAAGGTTCAAGGCGGGCCGTTATACTATTGACCTACAGATTAAAAGGAAGCAAAAATCTAACAAAGCACCTTAAATATTTCATCCATCTGACACTTTCTGTGGTAAAATGTAAGACTTCGTTCTCTCTATAGCGCATTGCTGCTCCTCATTGGCTGCTCGATGAAATTACACTTTGTCTCCATTACTATGACACATTATGTTGTGGGCAGAGGCGGACAATCCAGGGGTCAGAAAGTAAAAGTCCTGCCATATGTTTGTTCCACCCATGAACTCAGCAGCTGATTTCACCAGAGGAGGAACCAAGACATTCCTTTCAAGTCACAAGCAAGTCTCGAGTCAAATCCCAAGTCCTCAAAGAGTTAAAGTTAATGAGATAATTAAGTGTCTAATTAAATGATGATTGTGCATTAGTGATGAACACCTGCTGTTATTGAGAATTACAGAGGATCAGATGTTGATGTTTTATTGGTTAAAATGATGCCACCATAACAGAGATCAGTGTTTGCTTTAGTTGGACTCTTGACCCTTGACTCCTGTGTTAGATCTCTCTTTGCAGCAATACATGTTTTGTTGTGAAGCAGAGAGATCAGTACTGCACAATGAGCAACCATGCTTTTACAACTAGACTGATTGTTATTATTGTTCTTTTTGTTTTGTATGTTTAGGTTTTAAGAAGTCAACTCTGTGAAACTACAGCATGCAAGGAACATGTTGTTCTAATAATTATAATGAATATATTTGAAATCTACTGTATGTAATGCATATAAACACTTGAACTCTTCTGTTATTTAGACACACACAGACATCACGAACCAGCATATGAATCTCAACAATGGTGACAACCAACAAAATTCTTCACGCTGCAATGTATGCTGGGTAAGACCATAGTATAAACTCCCATCATGCACTGCAGTATGAATTATTATTGTCACCACCATTGAAAGTGAAAGGAAAGTGAAAGTGAAGTGACATACGGCCAAGTATGGTGACCCATACTCGGAATTTGTGCTCTGCATTTAACCCATCCAACGTGCACACACACAGCAGTGAACACACACCGTGAACACACACCCGGAGCAGTGGGCAGCCATTTATGCTGCAGCGCCCGGGGAGCAGTTGGGGGTTCGGTGCCTTGCTCAAGGGCACCTCAGTCGTGGTATTGAGGTGGAGAGAGCGCTGGACGTTCACTCTCCCCACCTACAATCCCTGCCGGCCCGAGACTCGAACTCGAGTCCAACTCTCTAACCATTAGGCCACAACTGAGGATCGTATGATAAGTGTTCATGTCTAAAAGCCTGAGCTGATGCATTTCTTCCTCCTAATATGTAATCACTATGGTAGCATTTGTTTAATAGGACTTTTTTTTTCTGCAATTCAGTAATAGCTGAATATCACTCAACAAACCAAAGCGAGACACCTTCATGATGCTCATTCAAATGTTTTAAAAGCAGAAAACGTAAGTTAATCTGCTACATCAAGTTCTTGTTTTAGCAATGCACAAATGTTTGCTGTGACACAATATTGCACTTGCTTAAAAGCAAATTACTTTGATTTACTAAAAGGGTCAAGAGCCGAACTAAAGCACACACTGATCTCTGTGATGGTGGCATCATTTTAACCATTAAAACATCAACATCTGATCCTCTGTAATTCTCAATAACAGCAGGTGTTCATCACTAATGCACAATCATCATTTAATTAGTCACTTAATTATCTCATTAACTTTAACTCTTTGAGGACTTGGGATTTGACTTGAGACTTGCTTGTGACTTGAAAGGAATGACTTGGTTCCTCCTCTGGTGAAATCAGCTGCTGAGTTCATGGGTGGAACACAAATATGGCAGGACTTTTACTTTCTGACCCCTGGATTGTCCGCCTCTGGTTGTGGGAAAAGTGAAATCGTAAAAATGTAGTCCATTTAATTTCACTGTCAATAGAGAGAAATACAAGTGATTTGTCTTAAGGAGGCAATATAACACAAGAAGTGCATATAATATAATGTTTCAAACACTGTCTAGAATAGGGTTCCTCAAATCTTACCCTGGAGGGCTAATCCACTGCAGAATATAGCTCCAACCCTGATCAAACTGACCTGTCTGTGATTTTCTAATGATCCTGAAGACATTGATTAGCATGTTCAGGTGTGTTTGATTAGGGTTACAGCTAAACTCTGCAGGAAAGTGGATCTTGTGGTCCAGATTTGAGGATCCCTGGTCTAGAATAGTACAAGCTAGAACACACGAGATGCATTACTGTATGTCATGAACTGAAATGAAACAGGTTTCATTCAAGTACCAATGACAAAAAATAAACAAATCTACAGTTAACAAGAATTCACAGTAAACGAAGTCATTACTTGAATTTCTGAAGATTTTAACACTTGCAGTCCTGTTTGGTGAAATCACACACTTCATTTATGAACATAACAATACAAAATACAAATCTTATCATAACCCTGATAGCAACAGACTCCGGAACGGATCCGCAAAACGGGTCCGTATCGGAGTCCACTTGCACAGCGCAGCGGATCCGGAACAGATAAGGATTACGGATCCGGACCGGATCCTTATAATTAAGAGACTAATTAAATGATGATTGTGCATTAGTGATGAACACCTGCTGTTATTGAGAATTACAGAGGATCGGCTGTTGATGTTTTATTGGATAAAATGATGCCACCATCATGGAGAGCAGTGCTTGCTTTAGTTGGGCTCTTTGCCCTTTTAATAACTGAAAGCGGATTGCTTTTAAGCAGTTGCAATATTGTTTCACAACAAACGTTTGTGCATTGCTGAAGTAAAAGCTTGAGGAAACAGATGAGCTTATACTTGGCTTTTGTGTCACTTGAATGAACATCATGAAGGTGTCTCTCTTTGGTTTGTTGACTGATAGTCAGCTATTACAGAACTGTAAAATGTACTGTTGAACAAATGCCATCGTAATGCTTGAATATTGGGAAAAGGACTATATTGTTCAGGCTTTTAGACATGAACACTTATCATACGATCCTCAACAGTGGTGACAATAATTATTCATACTGCAGTGCATGATGGGAGTTTTACTATGGTGTTACCCAGCATACATTGCAGCATGAAGAATTTTGTTGGTTGTCACCATTGTTGAGATTCATATGCTGGTTCTTGATGTCTGTGTGTGTCTAAATAGTTCTGGAGTTTAAATATTTACATGCATTACATAGATTTAAAATTAATTCACTATAACTACTACAGCGGTAATTTACCCAAAATTAATTATTTACATATTATATATATATATATACATATATATACACATTTTGGATTATCTCATCATATGAAAACAACTAACAGTCGCTCACAGCACAGCACTGACCGCTCTGCTTTACAACAGCACATGCAGTGTTACAGAGAGATCTAACACAGGAGTCAAGGGTCAAGAGCCCAACTAAAGCAAGCACTGCTCTCCGTGATGGTGGTATCATTTTAACCAATAAAACATCAACATCTGATCCTCTGTAATTCTCAGTAACAGCAGGTGTTCATCACTAATGCACAATCATCATTTAATTAGTCTCTTAATTATACGGACACGGATAGGGTCTGGACCGTATCCGGTCCGGATCCGTAATCCTTATCTGTTCCGGATCCGCGGCGCTGTGCAAGTGGACTCGATACGGACCCGTTTTGCGGATCCGTTCCGGAGTCTGTGGTACCTCCGGGGCGGATCCGATCCGGAGTAATTTTGCTATCTGGGAACTTATTTTTGATGATTTCTTTCAGTTATTAGATTGTTTTGCTTAGATGTTTTCAGTGCATTAATACGAGTTGGAAATTGGTGAAGATCTTTCTACCATGTAGATCACGTTGCTCCATGTCCAGTTAATAAACACATATTCACACTTAAGACATTTATTTCTGATATTGCACACTGAACACAACACATTGTCCAAAGAGGCACATTTATGCATTTGTCTGAAACATAAAATAGACTTACAATGCGGTCAAGCTTGTAAATTTAATACATGTTTTCTCTGGGAATCAAATGCATGAAAACAGCATTGATAACACTGTGATCATGATTAACTGCTACAGGAACATTGGAGACACAGATATCAATGCAGAATCATTGTGTTAAAAACTCAAATCGGGAGCTGCAGATTTTATTTAAACTGTAACATTTGCAGTAAATATTCCTGAATTTTATCAAAATTTCTATTACAGTATTTTTGGTCTGCCAATATACCTTATGACAAATATAATTTTTATATGACAATTTGATTACAATTTGATTACAAATTGTAGTTAATGATTTCAGTTTCAGTAATTTCAGTTGATTTCAAAATGTCTACACATGCATATGGTCATTTAAAGGAACACTCCACTTTTTTTGGAAATAGGCTCATTCTCCAACTCCCCAGAGTTAATAAGTTGAGTTTTACCGTTTTGAATCCATTCAGCGATCTCGGATCTGGCGATAGCACTTTAGCATAGCTTAGCACAGATCATTGAATCCGATTAGACCAGTAGCATCGCGTTCTAAAATGACCAAAGAGTTTCGATATTTGTCCTATTTAAAACTTGACTCTTCTGTAGTTATATCGTGTACTAAGACCGGCGGAAAATGAAAAGTTGCGATTTTCTAGGCGATATGATTAGGAACTACTCTCATTCGGCGTAATAATCAAGGAACTTTGCTGCCGTACCATGGCGCGGGAGGCGCGGTGATACGCGGCGCCTGAAAGTGGTCCCCAGCTGGGTAAACTGGTTATAATATGGCTGGGGACTGCTTTCAGCGCTGTATACTGCGCCTGCAACAAAGTTCAGAAAATCGCAAGAATCGGTCATTTTCAGCCAAATCGCCCTGAAAATCGCAACTTTTCATTTTCTCGCCGGTACTCTATATAACCAGAAGAGTCAAGTTTTAAATAGGAAAACTATCGAAACTCTTTGGTCATTTTTGAACGTGATGCTACTGGTCTAATAGGATTCAATGATCTATGCTAAGCTATGCTAAAGTGCGATCCAGAGATCGGCTGAATGGATTCAAAATGGTAAAACTCAACTTATTAACTCTGGGGAGTTGGAGAATGAGCCTATTTCCAAAAAAAGTGGAGTGTTCCTTTAAGACTGAGTCAAATTCAAGCTTTGATAAGAAACGAGTCATACAGTAGATTAATTGCTTTACCAATGTGGTTTACATGCATACAGAGACTGGATATCAAAATATACAAATAAAATGGAACTGGCTTTATTTTTTTTTTTAAATCAATAATTCTGTGAATCTGATCCTTAGTAGCTCTTTAAAAAAAAAAAAAATGTTTTTAATATAAATCTTTAGTACTTTTCACCTTGACATCTTTGTGTGTGCTTTTGCTTTTTTGTCATTGTAAAACATACATAGGCCTATGAGTGATATATGAGCAAATAATTATGAGCTTTAAACAGTTTTCCTGAGCAATGAGATGCTATTACGGTCATGAACTGAAATGGACCCGATGAGGAGGTGATTTATCAGAAAATATACATATTACTCGGGTAGCAATAATAAACTAAAATAAAAATAGCTTAAGATATAAAATAACTTTTGAAAGTTATTTTTTTCAGTGCTGCAGAAATTACACACTTCACCTTTAAGAAAACAACACAAGACTACAACAACTGAGAATATAGCTCAGTGACCAGAAATGATTGAGCGTGAAATTCTTCATCATTTGCTTTGAAAAAACAGCTTAATGAATTCAGTTGTACAGTAATCAGTTTTGTCAGAACAGAAGCATATATACTATAAGCTATTATAAATCATTTCATAATTGACTATGTCAGTTTGCCAGAGAATAGAGAATTACATTTCATGTTACATGTTTTATGTATTTTTCATCCTTTGAAATGTTTCAAGAAACTCTGAAATTTGGAAAAAAAAGTAACAATTCAACTGAGCACAAAGAAAGATAATAAACATGTCATGCAATAATATTCTGATTAAAGTGAAAAACAAAAACATACTATTTTTTTCTTGCAGAATGGAGCTGGAATTTAAGAATACTTTTTCTCTTCAGAATGCACCAAAATGAAAAAAAAATAATAATAATAATTAGGGTTATATTTAGTGCTCATGAACCTGTTCACATCCCAGTCCATCCCTACTGAACCTACTGGATTTGATTTTTCCAGCTTTCTTTGCACAAAGACAGACAGCGGACGTGATGTGGAGTCACCTGTGTGTGGAGGATGATAATATATGGTTTTCATCATAATAATACTCTCCTCTCCTCAAATAATTGACTCTCTAACACTAGAACTCTCTATTCTTTTTCTATTATATCTACTATAAATATATATCTATTATAAAAAACTTGCTATGTGTACTGCATTATACAACTGGGACTTGTCACAGCACTTACATAATATTGCTCTTTTGTTAGTTTGATTGCTTCTATTGTTTTAATTTCGCTTTGGAAAAAAGCGTCAGCTAAGATACTAAATGTAAATGTCAAATCATAACTACTCACCTTACATATCCCACTTGTAACTTCACAGACCTAGAAAAGATAAAGCATATCATAAAACTTCATATATAACACATACAAGCGCATCTCAATAAATTAGAATGTCGTGAAAAAGTTCATTTTTTCTTGTAAGTTATTTCAAAAAGTGAACGTTTCATATATTTTAGATTCATTGCATGTAAAGTAAAACATTTCAAAAGGTTTTTGTTTTAATTTTGATGATTAGAGCTTACAGCTCATGAAAGTCAAAAATCAGTATCTCAAAATATTAGAATATTTACATTTGAGTTTCAATTAATGACCATCCCTACAGTATAAATTCCGGGTATCTCTTGTTCTTTGAAACCACAATAATGGAGACGACTGCTGACTTGGCAATGATCCAGAAGACGAACATTGATGCCTTCCATAAAGAGGGTAAGTCACAGAAGGTCATTACTGAAAGGTGTGGCTGTTTACAGAGTGCTGTATCAAAGCATATTAAATGCAAAGTTGACTGGAAGGAAGAATTTGGGTAGGAAAAGGTGCACAAGCAACAGGGATGACTGCAAGCTTGAGAATACTGTCAAGCAAAGCTGATTCAAACACTTGTAAGAGCTTCACAAGGAGTGGACTGAAGCTGGAGTCAGTGCATCAAGAGTCACCACGCTCAGACGTCTTCAGGAAAAGGGCTACCAAGCCACTTCTGAACCAGAGACAACATCAGAAGCATCTTACCTGGGCTGTGGAGAAAAAGAACTGGAATGTTGCTCAGAGCTCCAAAGTCCTCTTTTCAGATGAAAGTAAATTTTGCATTTAATTTGGAAATCAAGGTCCCAGAGTCTGGAGGAAGAGTGGAGAGGCACATAATCCATGTTGCTTGAAGTCCAGTGTGAAGTTTGATTTGGGCTGCCATGTCATCTGCTGGTGTTGGTCCACTGTGTTTTCTGATGTCCGCAGCCATCTACCAGGAAATTTTAGAGCACTTCATGCTTCCTTCTGCTGACAAGCTTTATGGAGATGCTGATTTCATTTTCCAGCAGGACTTGGCACCTGCCCACATTGCCAAAGGTACCAAAAGCTGGTTCAATGTTGGTGTGCTTGATTGGCCAGCAAACTCGCCTGACCTGAACCCTAGAGAGAATCTATGAGGTATTGTCAAGAGGAAGATGAGAGACACCAGACCCAACAATGCACATGAGCTAAAGGCCACTGTCAAAGAAACCTGGTCTTCCATACCACCTCAGCAGTGCCACAAACTGATCACCTCCATGCCACGCCGAATTGAGGCAGTAATTAAAGCAGTACTTACCAAGTATTGAGTACATATACAGTAAATTAACATACTTTCCAGAAGGCCAACAATTCACTAAAAATGTTTTTTTTATTGGTCTTATGAAGTATTCTAATTTGTTGAGATAGTGAGTTGGTGGGTTTTTGTTAAATGTGAGCCAAAATCATCACAATTAAAAGATCCAAAGACTGAAACTACTTCAGTCTGTGTGCATTGAATTTATTTAATACACAAGTTTCACAATTTGAGTTGAATTACTGAAATAAATGAACTTTTCCACGACATTCTAATTTATTGAGATGCACCTGTACATACATCATTGTTCTCATAAATGTTTATGTCAAGCTGCAATGATGTCACACTTCTCATTCATTTGTTATAATCTTACTTTGTAGTCTGTGTCCATCAAATAAAACTCAAAAAAAGAAAAATGAAAATTATCATCATTTTTTACTGTCATACAGTATATACTGTTAATCTGTCCATCCCTTCTTCATACATATTAAAATGTATTAAAAACAAGAATTTTTAGAGGTTTAATGCAACAATGATCATGCTGAGTATTTATAACTCACCATTTGATCTTCTCATTTTGTAGATGCAGCAAACAATCATAATGAGAAAGACTAGAACTGCTGCTACTGCTACTCCTGCTGTAACAGACTGCGAAGATTCTGTTTCACAGTTAGAACAGATTCCATCTGCAGAATGAAAATGAAATTAATAAATAAAATCAAATTTTATAATAAATTTTAATTTAAAAAACATTATAAACTATAGAAATACATTAAGGCACATTAAATGTAATTGTTTGTGGCCGCAGCAACAAATATCTATTTCAGTATTATCATGTTCTCCTGCTACAATTTACAAATATGTGAGTGACTGTATTTCTGGTGATATTTACCCCATTCTACTGAAGCTGGTTCTGTCAGACTGCTGTGAATGACAAAACAGTCATAAAATCCTTTATGGTTTCTGTCAATCTCCACACTGGTTCTCAGCTGAAAGGTTTTATCATCATTTGGTCTGATTCCAGATGATATTTGGTTCCCAAGTACAGTTCTGTCCAATCTGATGTTCATCTCAACATCTTTGGGGTAGAAACCAGTGGTCAGACAGCTCAGATTCAGTTTACTGTGATCAGGAGATTTCCTTGCAAAGACATGAACATCTGGTGGACCTGGAGCATAAAATAACAATGCAATTAACAAACAAACATTAAACATTCTGTAATTGCTTTCTGTGCTGTCAAAATTATATTCTTAATTTCCTTAAAACAAAATCAGATTTTGTGTCTGATCAAATTATGATCAATAAGATCAATAATGTTTTTCATTACTTTACCTCATCAAAATAATGTAACAAATTTTAACTTCATTGTTTAAGGTATATGAGATTGAATTAGATGCATTTTAAAAATAAGTCAAGAAAGGACGTGTACAGACAGTTGAGGTGGATTTAAATTGAGGTGGATTTTTATTTTTATTTTTTTTACAGTGAAATTCATACAGGTTTGAATATTTAAACATTGCTAAAAGTGTCTTCAGTGTGGTTGATAATGATGAAAAATAACCTCTCTACCAAGACAAAATTAGAAAAAGTAAAAAAAAAAAAAAAACACACACAAGAGCTAATTAAAGCATTGCAATT
Organism: Onychostoma macrolepis; assembly: GCF_012432095.1. NCBI lineage: Eukaryota > Metazoa > Chordata > Actinopteri > Cypriniformes > Cyprinidae > Onychostoma > Onychostoma macrolepis. The sequence continues at coordinate 33,438,992 of NC_081173.1, forward strand.
AGAACTTACTCTTATATGTGTTGTCAAATGTGGAGATCCACTTAGAGCAGTTTACGAGGAAATCTCTGAGGAATGGGTTTCGTCCAGTTTGATGATCCATTTTGGTTTCTATGCCTTTATCCAGCCATGGAAGAAGGTCATACTTTAAGGTAATAAAATCCTTTCCATCGTATGCAAACTCATCAAAGGCCTTCCGACTCTTTACTGTTCCATTAGAAAGTTTTTCCAGCTCACAGCCACTTATTCTCTGGAGTACATGGAGCTCTACAATCACACAAAATCACACACAAAAATCACACACACATGTATATATATATATATCTACATACATACTGTATGCGTGCGTGCGTGCGTGCACGTAATTGGTGGGTGCCTTTTGAGGGAGTAGGGTATATAAATACTCAAAGTGGCCATTTGATGAAATGACACCTTTGTTTTTATTCCTGAACTCATATGTTGATTAGATGTTGATAATAGAAAAGCACTAAACTCACCAGAACACTCTGCAGATGGTGTGCAGCGTGACAGATCATATAGATAATTTAAGAACTCTTCTCTAGTTTCAGGCGGTTCTGCAGGAGCTTTGTTCCAGTCGTCTACAGTCAGATTGTCTCTTATCCAGACTTGTTTTTCATTACTGTAGCGAACAATCTGTATGTTATCAGATTCACCCACAGCGCTGAACACTGGAAATGGACCTGCTTTTGTCAAGCCTGTATACATGTAGTGGAGGGAGTGATTCTCTGAGCAAGATAGAAAGCACAAACAGTGAAAATTAGCCTTAAACACCGTGTCCTAGCTGTTTTGACATATTCATTCACAGGATATGCATTCTTGATATCAACGATTCAATTTTCACTAGTTAAAATGATAATTCTTCACAGTAAAACCTCCAGTGTTAAATCAACACTCCCAGTGTATATATAATCCACACTCAGAGTCAGTGTTAAAGTTAATGAGATAATTAGTTTAGTAACTGAGTGATGATTGAGCATTAATGAAGAACACCTGCTGTTAACAAACTGAATCACTGAAAGAAAGAGAAAGAAGAACAGAAAAAAGAGACGAGACGAGCAGAAATACAATAACTACAACTGACTTCAGTCACAGCCTTCGATGAAATCAACACAAGATAAAAGAAGACATTAAATCTCTCAAGATCTCAGCAGAGGATAATTAAACAACTCCATAAACAGCATCACCAGCTTCACACGTTACTAACTAGATTGACTTTAGATGTTGATGTTTTAGTTTTGTTTGAATTACCATTATCGAGGTCAGTGTTTGCTTTAATTGGGCTCTCGACCCTTGACTTAAAACATTACAATTTCTTTGGCTGCTGTAACTGTGTTTGTTTAGACATGCTTTTTATAGCAATCGGGTGTTGAGGGTTAGACTTCAGTAAAGAAATCGCTAGCATTTAGTGATTTCTATAACTGATTTCATTCCGAGCACGTCATCAATTGATTTCTTTTTTTTTAATTTTGTTCGCATAAAATATAAAGCTTGATCCATCAGTCTTAAGATTAATTTGAAAGACTTTTAAAAGTAAATCTGCACTAAAAGTTTCAAACTGCATTATCATACAGACATCAAGAATCAGCGTATGAATCTCAACAATGGTGACAATCAACATATTCAGATAAAAAGATCATCTGTGAACATCACAAAACATGCTACTAAAAGTCAAAACACAATAGCAAAACAAAAGGAAATAGTAAGAATAAAAGAATATACTAAGACAGCTGCATAATTTATTCATGTCGCATTGCATGCTGGGAGCCATGGATGAGTTTTGATTGGTGCTCCCAGAATGCACTGCAACATGGAGATTTATGTTGATTGTCACCATTGTTAAGATTCATATGCTGATTCTTGAAGTCTGTTTGATGAAGAAAAGTAAACCTTCAGTGCAGAATAAGTTTAAAATTTTAAAACGGTCAGGTCTTAAACTACACAATCTCAATAACAAAATTAGTTAATAACTCTACCAGTGACTATACTCTAAGTAAAATCAGTTATTCAAGCCACTATATGCTGATTATGTCTTTTTTATTTTCGCTATAACTAACATGTCTAAACAAACACAGTTATAGCAGCCAAAGTAACTGTGAAGTTTTAAGTCAAGGGTCAAGAGCCCAACTAAAGCAAACACTGACCTCGATAATGGTAACTCAAACAAAACTATACATCAACATCTAAAGTCAATCTAGTTAATAACGTGTGACGCTGGTGATGCTGTTTATGGAGTTGTTTAATCATCCTCTGCTGAGATCTTGAGAGATTTAATTGCTTTTATCTTGTGTTGATTTCATCTAAGGCTGTGGCTGAAGTTGTAGTTCTTGTATTTCTGCTTGTCTCGTCTCTTTTTTTCTGTTCTTCTTTCTCTTTGTTTCAGTGATTCAGTTTGTTAACAGCAGGTGTTCTTCACTAATGCTCAATCATCACTCAATTACTACACTAATTATCTCATTAACTTTAACACTGCTTCAGTGTTACTTTAACACTCTGAGTGTGGATTATATATACACTGGTAAAAAGTGCACTCAGGTACGCAAATGCCATGAGACTAGGTTGGAATTAAAATTTAAACTAGTAACAGTTTAATTCTTGATATCACGAAAAATGATAAAGAAAAAAATCAGATTAAAATGTAATTCTGAGCTCTTTCAACTGAAAGAAACTTGCACGGGCTAATCTCATGCTACCAGTCAAAAGTTTTTGAACAGTAAGATTTTTTTTTTTTTAAGAATTCTCTTCTGCTCACCAAGCCTGCATTTATATATTGTTATTTATCTGCCATAGTCTGGTATATTCATCATTAAATTATGCACATATCCAAAAAGAATTCATTACTACACAGCCTATCCAAAAAGGAATTCATGAAATCTGAAATAACAATGTTTACTACACTGTAAAACCCGACAAGTTAGGTTAACTCAAACCGTTTGAGTAAACCGATTGCCTTAAAACATTTAAGTTTTCTGAACATATTTCAGTTGAGTTCAGTTAAGTGATTAATTAAGTGCTGATTGAGCATTAGTGATGAACACCTGCTGTTAACAAACAGAATCACTGACAGAAAGAGAAACACAAGAACAACAACTGACTTTACACACATGCTTACATGAAATCAACTGAAATAAAATACATTAAATCTCAAGATCTGATTAAACAACCCCACAAACAGCATCACCAGCTCCACTTATTAATAACCAGACTGACTTTATTTCTGTCAGACATCTACAGAAGATCTTATTGAGAATTAACTAAGGTTTAGATGTTGATTTATTGTTTCATTTGAAGTAACCATGTTAGAGATCAGTGTGTGCTTTAGTTGGGCTCTTGACCCTTGACCCCTCTCAGGCTGTTGTAATCATGTGTTCCTCGAACATATTTGTTGTAAGTCAGAAGCCCAGAGAAAATTATCGGTAGTTGCTTGTTATATATTTATAATGACAGTCATCTGTAAGTGAGCTGATCTCGTTGAGAGTGAAGATAGATTCATTGTGTGTCTAATCTCTGGTTAAACGGATGTTGTATTGATTATAGTAAAAGTGGTTCTAAGAGCCACTGGTTCTGTGACAGCCAGTTAATATAAAGGACTTTCTAAACAGTTTGTCCACAAAAAGTTTTAATCTATGGCAACAATTAGACTCACACAGACATCAAGAATCAGCTTATGAACCTCAACAATGGTGACCATTAAAAAAAAAAAATAAATCATGCTGCAATGCATGCTGGGTACTAGCATAGTACAAAACTCATCCATGGCTCCCAGCATGCATTGCAGCATTAATTTGTAAAACAAATTTTTAGATGTCTGACAGAAATAAAGTCAGTCTGGTTATTAATAAGTGGAGCTGGTGATGCTGTTTGTGGGGTTGTTTAATCAGGTTTTGAGAGATTTAATGTATTTTATTTCAGTTGATTTCATCTAAGGCTGTGGCTGACGTCAGTTGTTGTTCTTGTGTTTCTCTTTCGGTCAGTGATTCTGTTTGTTAACAGCAGGTGTTCATCACTAATGCTCAATCAGCACTTAATTAATCACTTAACTGAACTCAACTGAAATATGTTCAGAGCACTCTTAATTGTTAGTTTTAAAAACTTAAATGTTTTAAGGCAATCGGTTTACTCAAACGGTTTGAGTTACCCTAACTTGTCGGGTTTTACAGTGCATTTAATCCTCAGAGAAGTTATTCATGCTAAGTTTTTGAAAACAAAATGTTGTTTAGACATGTCCTTTAAATGACACATTGTTCAAATGATTAAATAAAGGCTTTACAGAAGGTTTTTGTGTTATTGAAAATGAAATGAAACAACAAACCATTAAAATTTGTACAAGTTATCAAAATTATGTTAAGCTAACTTAATTGAATTGCACCGAATTAACATAATCGAAGCATCTAAAATAAAATAATAATGTTAAGCTAACATAACTGAATTATGTTAGGATAACTTAAAAAGACTATGTACACATTACTTTTTGAAAATACATCTGATTAACACAAAAGTATTATAATGAAACCACATAAATGTGTAGGACACTGTGAACTCAAACTAAATGTGTGGAACCAATGTCCATAATTCAATTGAGTAAATCCAACAAATCTTTTTTTTCAGCGTAGTTACCAAGAATAGCCACGTGCATGATTACTGATATCAAAAATAAAAATAATTTTCTAGTAAAATTGTATTTCTGACATGTAAAATGGGAATTTCAACTAGTAAGAAATGAATTCTTGATATCAACAACAACTGAATTTGAATGGCAGCCTATGGTGACATTTAAGTGAAAATACGTCTTGCCAAGGCTTGTCTCCTCTCAGGTAGCATGTAAAAACTATATGCAGGCAGTGGCTTGCACAGAAGGAGGAGGGGCACCGACCACTGCCCTTGTTGCGCCATTTCTCCCACTCCAGAGATCTTTGCACGCCATTAAATGTAGGGTCACACCAGCCATTCAAACTGGAACGTAAAATCCACACTAGAGGCTTAGTAACTAGTAGCCTACTTAGTCTGAAACTAACTCTATAGCTATTCGGTTGCACCATTTGCTCTTAAATCTGAACATAGCCACACTCTGAAAAAGCTGTCTTTTCAAAAGGTACACCTTTGTTCCTTGTTTGTCCCTAAATGTGCATGTTAGTACTTTAAAGGTGCGCATTTTCCTGCAAATAACATTCAGAAACTGTATTTAAAATACAAATTGATCATCAAATAAATACTGATATTTAAAAAAAAAAAAAAAAAAAAAAAACAGCCTAAATTTCTTTTCTTTTTTTTTTGATTGATTTTTCTATACACTCAGAGTGCTAACAACGCACTTTTATTAACAATGTTCTCCCTCTTAAAATGTAAATGTCAGCATTGTACTTGTCAACATTAATAATATATCCAATTACGTCTGTGGTAAAAACAAGAGCTTATTTATGCAGTTCAGTCAATATTCTATTTTATTCCAATTAGTAGCTATAGCCTACATAATGACGTAACTAGATCTCAAATCTTTTACAGTCGACCAGAAAACTCTGTGCTTACCTGGTTTCGCATTGCTTTGAAGAGAAATGAAAAGAAAAAACCATAATAAAATTGGCCAAAACATTCTTGACTATATAGAAAACGTTTTAAACGAGAATCAACTATTGCAGTCCTTTTATTTCATTCGCGTGCTCTGGACAGATCTGCATTAAAGTGGAAGTTTCTTCTCTTCCAGGTGTTATTATTGAGCACATTGTTGCCCCTCACTGGCTGCTGATGAAACTACACTTTCGTTTTCCAGCCGTATATTCCATCCAATACTGAATCTTTCCAGCAGAGGGCAGTAAATGAAATAATCGCTAGAGTAACTGGAAACGCCTCTTCATGAGTCCCAATCAGAATCCTTCTCATCAGACGGGCCTACATAATATAACACTAAACCTCAAATCCTCATGTTTAAAGTTTATTTCAGAAAAAATAAAAATAAAAATGAATGAAACTTTCTTTGCTAAAAAGAGAAACATCTTTAGACTGATTTATTGAGATCTGATTTATGTAGAACGTGATTGTCCTCACTGAGATTAAAAATCTATTTTCCAGGAGTGTCCTGGCCAGAATAGGGGGCCCAGTTATACAAATACACGCATGACAAACAACAGTACATCACAACAATAAAATATTACAGCATTAGAAGCATTTGCAGATCATTAAATAATTTTCTATTGCACGCAAGTAGTTAAAATTACTAAGAGACACCGACTGATTTAGCCGCAGTTTAATTTGAAGAGAATTCCAGTCTGACGGTGTAGCATATTCAAATGCAGTTTTACCTAAATTAGTTCGAGCTGAAGGTACATAAAGATTATAAAAAAGACTGGGAACGCAATGAATAGTTAATAACTACTTTTTGTTGAATCAAACAACAGAGACAGGATGGCAAAAAACCCAGAACAGCTTTGTAAATCAATAAGTACCAATGCATTTTCCTTCGAACAGCAAGTGAAGACCATGCAGGCAACTCTATTATAGTATACAATGATGTGTACAACATTTACAATCCGTAATAAATCTTAAAGCACCATGATACACAGCTTCCAAGGAGGCAAGAAGATAATGTTCAATGTTCAATTTATTTATAAAGCACATTTAATACAACTTTAACGAGTTCGTTTGCCCATATAATCACTGGGAAATAGAGTAAACTTATTTGGCTTGCTGTCCACTGATGGGTGGCTCGATGAAGCAGTTTCAACTCGAGCTCTGATAAACCCCCCAAAAGCGCAGAATAGATTTGGGACAGCAAGTTGGACATAGGGTGAACGAGATCTTTGAAGATGTAGGTGCTCGGGATACCTCAAATATTGAAGACTAATGGCGATACCCCCCAAAAGACGTGAAATTTTAAGATATAAAAGGATGGTGGTGAGAGAGCTACGCTTGGAAGTTTGATTAGAGTGCATCTCGCTACTGAACTGCTGCGGCAGTGTATTTCTGGAATTACTCCTGCGGGAGTATCTCAGGACTGGAGGTTTGAGTGCGGGGCTGGAGAACACCCTGCCGTACATCAGTGCCATGGAGCCCTATGGAGTCAGATATAACAAGGGGCTTCCCCAGATGTCACGGATGGGGCAGGGTGTCCTCGGTCCGGAAGGGAAAACGGGCCACTGACGTCCAAAGCGAACCCGCCCCCCGCCGCAGAAAGAGGGAGCCCACGATGAACAGATAAACGTAGGGCTACCATCCTTCCAAAGCGAGGGTTTTGGATCACGTGAGGACATGAGGGCCCGCTGCACCCCAGGGTCAGATGAACGTGGTACCTCCAGTCCGCTTGTTCGGATTGGAGGGCTCTCACTGCGGTCTGAACGGGAGAGCCTCCATGGTTAATAACATGGAAGATCACACAGCGATTCAGAGAGGGAGAGCCCCCACTGCGCCCGAACGGAAAGCTCACACTGCGATTCGACCGGGAGAGCTCCCACGCGTTTTGAAGGAGAGAGCTCCCTATAAGAATCAAGGGAGATCTCATTCTGCCATCAAAACGGGAAAGCCCACACTGCAACTCGAACGGGAGAGCCTAGATGATATCTGGACGGGGGAGCCCACACGGCGATTCGAATGGGAGAGCCCAAGGGTGGTGGCTCTCACCGATCCGAAAAGGGAGAACTCTCACTGCATCCAGATAAAAGAAGGGGAGCCTGACGGGGCTAGGTAGGCGAGAACATGCAAAATATTGGGGGGTCCAGACTCAGAAGGATGCTAATGATTGGTGAGCTTGTCTAATGTGATGAAGATCAGTTCGAACATATGATTCGAAGGTATGAGATGACCAGCGACCCAGCATTTTAATTTGGTGTTCGGCTCTCTGGGCTGCTGTGGTGGCTGCCCCTATGCGGAAGGAATACTTGTAAAATGGTATTGACAGAAAGGGTATGGAGGTGACTGAGGGGGTGGTCTAGAGGAATAGGAGTTCTGAATAAGGAGGAACTGGAGTTGGGTTGGAGTCTGCCTCCGGGGCCAATGTTCTGAATTTCTGAAAAAGAAAACGAGATAAACCGTCAGCGATTTCATTTTGATGACCGGGAATATGTTCAGCTTTAATGACAAATTGGTGGCAGGCGGAGATCCAAACTAGACGTCTTAGAAAGGGCATGATTTTTGGAGCGTTAGAACGGCCTTTGTTGATACAGTGCACGGTGGCTGAATTATCACAATGGAACAGGATGTTTTTGGTTGACCATTCGGAGCCCCAAAGATAGGCTGCTACTACTATGGGGTATAGCTCGAAAAGGGCAGTTGATTCGGCAGCTTGACTAGAGTTAGAGAGCTCAGGTGGCCAGGTTGAGGCGAACCAACGTCCTCTATAGAAATCTCCGAAACCTGTGGAGGGGGCAGCGTCAGTGAATAAGGAGATATCATAAGGATGTGACAAAAAATCATCGTGGAAGAAGGTTATCCCATTCCAATTCCTTAAAAACGTGATCCACAATTTCAAGTCTGCCCGACAAGGTTGATTTAGAGAAATTGTTTGTTCTAGACGGGAAGCTGACGTAGCGAGAGTTAGCAGGTGGGAAATGAAAGGCCGGCCTTGGGGAATTATGCGCATGGCGTAATTTAAATGGCCAAGAAGCGAAAGCAAGTCACGCTTGCTGCAGTGACAAGTTTGAAGCGATCGTGATTATTCGATCAATTTTTTCTTTGGGAAGGGAGGCCTGGAATTTGACAGAGTCGAGGAGGATACCGAGAAATTCCAAGGATGTAGAAGGGCCCTCAGTTTTTTCGGCAGAGAGGGGAACTCCTAGTTTTGAAAACACTGATTGGATGACAGTTAGGTGTTTGGCTGCGGGAAAATGACTTGGAGAAATGACGAGAAAATCGTCAAGGAGATGGATGAGGTATGGGATGGCGTGATTGTTTAGTAAGATCCAGCAGAGTGCTTCGGAAAGCATATCGAATATCTTTGGACTGCTTTTACAGCCAAAGGTAAGACGAACCGCGAAGTAGAATTTCTCCTGCCAACGAATGCCGAACAGATGCCAGAAATTTGGGTGGATGGGCATGACTTTAAAAGCGGATGTTATGTCGACCTTTGCTAGCCACGCTCCGCGACCAGCATTTTTGATGAGGAAGATTGCTTGGTCGATGTTGTGATAGTGTAGGGAGAATTCGTCTAGAGGAATTAGACTGTTGATACTGGGATGGGAATTTCCGTGAGGAGCGGAAAGATCAATGATGAGTCGTTTTTTGCCTGAAAATTTCCTGGTGGCTACTCCTATAGGACTTATGCGAAATAATTCAAAGGGAGGAGAATCGAAAGGGCCAATCATGAATCCTGAATCCAATTCTTTTTTGATGAGGGCTTCAACTGTGTTAGGTTCCGCTGTTGCAGATTGCAAGTTATTGCAGATCATGCTAGAATTGGGTATGCTTTCCAAACCGGGGTCAAAACCTTCTTTCAAACCCGAAAGAAGGAATTGAGTAAATTTTAGGTCTGGGTGATTTCCCAGTTCACTAGCTAGTGAAGAAATAATGATAGGAGAAGAAAGATACTTTTGTAATTTTTTATTAAAGTTAGCAGACGAGCGGCGAACAGGGCAAATAGATCGTGCATGAGCTCCAACACAGAAGTTACAGACATGGAGGAAGCGGCATCGTTGTCTGCTGCAGCCTGATGAGTTAAAACTGTTACACACTTGTCTGCCTGACGCTGAAGTGAAAATCTGGTCACGATCACTTCTAGAGCGAGGGATGTATGAGGTGGATTTTGGAGCTTGAGAGATCACTGGATTGGTTGAAGGATCAGGGTTGGTTAGGGGACATTCTGAGGTTGAATGAACAATGGATCTGCAGATGGCGCAGGAGAGGCTTCGAACTCCTAGAAAAACTCGGTTGTACAATTCGAGGTCCAGAGCTCCCCAATAAGGACATTGGTTCCAGTGGGTGACGCGGCTGAGCATTTGGCTGCGAAAAGCTTATGGTAGGTATAAAAATGACTACCTCCGAACGAGAGACTGAGCTCTGCTACGATGGAGAGATAGTCATTTAGTTCTCTGCGTCTGTTGGGAAATGAAGTGCAAATAACTTCTGTGTATCTACTGAAAGCTATGCAGAATTCTGCCAGTGTGAGAACACGTTTGGATTGAGGTATGGAATTTTTTAGATTTATGGTTAAAGGGCCACAGTCAAAAGACCGGTGGGATTCATTGGTGGGAACAGAAGTTAGCAGAGAAGGAAGATCAATATCTACACCTGATAGAATTAGGGAACGGAGGTGAGATGAGACTGGAGGTGGATCCATGGCGACTGCGTTGGGAGGAACTGGAAGAAGGACCGCTGTGGCAAGAGAATGGGCTGGCAAGTGGATTAGACCTGAGGAAGAAGATGCTGGGCAGGGAGCCCTAGAAGTGACTGTTGTCCGAGATGGCAAGGAGGAGCTGAAGCGAGAGGAGGGGGAGGGTTAGCAAGGAAGAGGGGGGAAAGAGTCCTTTGCGGAGGCAACCTCGCGCTAGGGACTGCGCCAGGGGGAACATTAGGAGGAATTTGAGACCCAGAAGGTTGAAGAAGGGGATGAGACGAATTGACGTTAAAGGATAAAAGAGGGGGTGGGATCGCTAGTGAAGGCAACCTCGCACTAGGATCCGCTCTCTGAGTAGGGGATGAGAAAAATGAAACCATCTGAGAGGAAGTTGCGCATGGGTTATCAATAGAAGGAAGGACGGGAAAAAAGGTTGAGATAAATGCGTCTTGTCTAGGAAGTGAAGAAGCCTGTAAAAGAGAATTTGTGAGCGTTGGAGGAGCTGTGGAACGGTTTCTTGCGGCCGCTGTTGTTGGCCGGGCGGAAAGGCCGGCGGACGAGGAAGTACGTGCAGCTGTAGTTTTTTCCCCCCTTGTCTTTGCCGCGGCCTCTGGATTAGCGTGCTGAACGCGTTCGGAACGCCGAACCGGAGGAGACGCAGGAGTGAATGGGGACTGGTTCTTCTTTTTTGAAGTTGAGGAATTTGTTGGAATGCTGGAGCTGTTATTGTGATTAGAGAGTAGGTCGTAGAGTTGAGCTTTGGATGATCTGCGGGAGAAATGAAGTCCGGAGTTGGAGAGGGCTTGACGTAGGCTGTTGACAGACCATTTTGAAATGGGTGGAATCTGAGAAATGGCGGCAGTAGAATGCAGAGATGGACGAGGCGCAGTTACCACTGGCGATCTTGAAGGTGGAGGAGAGAGTAGTCTTCTGGAGTGTGGTTTGTATGAGCGCTGGATTTTGCGACCGAAGTGCTCAGAGGGAGTCTCCTGACTTGGATCCGTGCGTTCCGATGATACGCGAGTTGCGACTGTCGGTGTCTCGGGGCAAGAGAAAAGTTCGTCATCTGAAGGAAAAAGCTGGAGGTCCGGTATGTTTGACATGGTTCTGAACAGCACTACCGGATGATGCTAGAGCAGCTGAGACTGGAGAGAGGTAAGCAGCTGCTTATATACTCCGGCTGTTGATTGAAAGATTAGATGGGCTCGCTCCTCCCTAACTTACGTTTAGGAACTTCATTTAGTTGACCAAAGTGCTGTACATAAAACATAAACCTAATCATAAACATCTAAAAAATTGACAAATCTAAGCGCTACATTTCGTATTGCATAGGCTAATACATAAATACAACAAAAAACATATAACCTTAAAACAACCAGATCAGCTAACAGTTAAAAGCACGGGAGAAAAGATGAGTTTTTAACAAAGATTTAAATTCAGACACTGTCGAAGCAGTTTTGATAGATAGAGGCAGAGCGTTCCATAATTTGGGACCAGCAACAGAGAAGGCTCTATCTCCACTACATTTAAATCTTGTTCTGGGAACCCACAAGATATGTGTAGTCTGAGATCTCAGTGACTTAACAGGATTATAAACAGTGAGCAACCCTGATAGATATTGAGGAGCAAAACGATTCACAGCTTTGTACACAAAAAGCTGAATTTTAAACTCAATACGAAACTGCAGTGGTAACCAGTGCAACGAACGTAAGATAGGTGTAATGTGTATCCATTTGCGACTGCCTGTGAGCAAACGGGCAGCTGCATTTTGAACCACCTGAAGTCGATGTATAGATGAGACTGGCAAACCATAATAAAGCGAGTTACAATAGTCGAGTCGCGAAGAGATGAAAGCATGTGTTACAGTCTCAAAACTCTTCCTGCTCAGGAAGGGTTTAACCTTCGCTAATCGACGAAGATGGTAAAAGCCGGAGCTCACAGTAGCATTAATTTGTTTATCTAGCCTTAGTTCGCAGTCAAGTATAAATCCCAGATTTTTTGCGTCATGGACTTGATATGGGGTAAGAGAGCCCAAATCGATTTTGCTCAAGTCAGTTTTGCCATTTGATGCAAACAAAACAACTTGTGTTTTATCATTATTTAGATGTAGAAAGTTATTTGTAAGCCATGTTTTCAGTTCTAAGAGACAAGCAGTTAGATGATTTATATGCTGGTTCTTGATGTCTGTGTGTGTCTAAACAGTACTGGAGTTTAAATATTTACATGCATTACATAGATTTAAAAATTAATTCACTATAACTACTACAGCGGTAATTTACCCAAAATTAATTATTTACATATTATATATATATATATATACATATATATACACATTTTGGATTATCTCATCATATGAAAACAACTAACAGTCGCTCACAGCACAGCACTGACCGCTCTGCTTTACAACAGCACATGCAGTGTTACAGAGAGAGATCTAACACAGGAGTCAAGGGTCAAGAGCCCAACTAAAGCAAGCACTGCTCTCCGTGATGGTGGTATCATTTTATCCAATAAAACATCAACATCCGATCCTCTGTAATTCTCAGTAACAGCAGGTGTTCATCACTAATGCACAATCATCATTTAATTAGTCTCTTAATTATACGGACACGGATAGGGTCTGGACCGGATCCGGTCCGGATCCGTAATCCTTATCTGTTCCGGATCCGCGGCGCTGTGCAAGTGGACTCCGATACGGACCCGTTTTGCGGATCCGTTCCGGAGTCTGTGGTACCTCCGGGGCGGATCCGATCCGGAGTAATTTTGCTATCTGGGGTTACTGCTAATGAAGTCGTTGCAAATAAAGGTTTTATTGACTAGAGAACGGGCATTGGCAAGAGCCACCCTGAGCTGGGGAAGTTCTTGCTGGGCCGGCGAAAATCTGCGAAATAAACGCAGAAAGCGATTGTCAGCCTTCCTTCGCCGAATCCGCGGGGAGATGCATCGCGGAGGCCAGTCAAATGAATCGGTCGAATCTGGTTGAATGCACCGAATGTACCTCTGTGATCGCTGAGATATCAGCAGACACCAGTCTGCGTGTAGCGAATACCAGGCCGTCCGAGCTCGGAAAGAGCCGCCCGAGGCCAAAGCCTTCTTTAACCTTATGGCAACGCTTTAAATGAAAAGCAAGACTTATTTCTGAAATAAAATCCTAGCCGCTTCTTCAACTTTAGTCTCAAATAATTAATATGTGAATTAAAACATAGTGTGTCATCAATTATGATGCCCAGGTACTTATACTCTGACACTAATGCGATCAGTTTCCCTTGCAGAGTTCGGAGAACAACAGAACTATCTAAAGAATTTCTAGAATTTGATAACCACATAAATTTTGTTTTCTCAAAATTTAAGACCAAATTTAAAGTTAAAAACCTTGCCTGAATAGTATCAAATGCTGATTGATTAATTGTTCACTGATAAAACTTTCCAAACATTTTGACAAGATACATAGCTTTGAAATAGGTCTATAGTTATCTAATAAATTAGAGTCACCCCCTTTCAACAGAGGAACAACAAAAGCAGAGTTCCAGATCTGTGGAATTTCCTTGGTTGTTAGGGAAAGATTGAACAGATATGCCAATGGTTGTGAAATAATATTAGCCGCTCATCAGGACCTGACGATTTATTCCAACCTTCACATCTAGGTCTTTTAATGCAAAGCAGACATCATAAGTAGTAATGTGATTTAAAACAAACTCTGTTGTCCATAGATGCCGCTCTGCATTAAGAAATTCAGAAGTTACAGTAGTATAAATGTTAGTCTAAAACAATGACCCTTATTCAGTAAAGTGGCTATTAAAACAATTAAGCATTTGTAATTTATCCACTATTTTAATACCTTTGTTATGCAATTAGGAAGACCTGAAACAGATCTATTACCAGTCAAAAACTTAGTTTTTCCAGAATTTACTTGCATTTGCTGATTTTTTTAGTTTTATCAAGAAAATACTTTCCTTTTGCCTTTCTGATCACAACTGTACATTTGTTACGAAGCTGTTTGAAATACAACCAATCAGGATTTAAGTTGGTTTGTCTGGCCTTAGCCCATGCAGCATCCCGCTCATGAATAAGGTCAGATTATCAGACTATTATCCCGGCATTTAACTCTACATTTTTTTTAAAGGAGCATGCTTGTTAATGATCAGAATAAAATTATCATAAAAATATTTCCAAGCATTTTCAATATCTGGGATTAACGTAATTTTTTCCCAATCAAACTGAGCAAGGTCGAATAAAGTGTTTCATACGGCGTTTGGTGACAATTCGTGGTTTTTGCTTAGACAATTTTATATCTCTAGCTAGCGCAACAACACAATGATCACTAATATCATTTGCAAATACGGAAGCTAGAGAATATTTATGAGGGACATTTGTGAGAACAAGATCTAATAATGTGTATTTTTCTGGAAACTTCAATCTAGGTCTTGTGGGTGAACCTACCAGTTGAAAGCGATTATAAGTATCACAAAATGCTTTAAAACCATCAGAAACTGAAAGCAACCAATTTAAATTAAAATCACCCATTAATATCAATTCTTTGCACTTCAAAGAGGCCAAATAATTCATCAAAGTAATATTAGTAGCCAGTGGAGGTCTGTAAAAACCCACTATAGTGAGTTGACATGTCTTTGAAACAGACAAATTAAGAGCTAATAGTTTGTGCTGTTTAGCTATCGATTCTGAAAGTAGCATGATAGTTTCAAAGCATTCTTTAACGTAAATTACGACCTCCCCACCCCTTTTTGGTCTATCCGCTCTAAAAACATTATAACCAGTGATGCTGATCTCTTTGTCTAAAATAGTTTTGTTGAGCCAAGATTCAGATATTACTATAACATCCGCATTTGTGTTTCTTGCCCAGATATGAACCATATCCAATTTAGGTAACAAACTTTGAATATTAACATGGATAACACCCAAGCCTGACCTGGATTTTAGAGAGAATAATTAATACAATAGTTCTCTTCCTTAGTTAGAGCACACCTTATAAAATCTACATATATAAAAATCAAAGGATACAACTTAAAACGATATTGTTTGAATGGAACAATGTCTGTAGACAGTCCGCTGTGTATCCAACTGTCGACATGTGCAGATGGTAAATTGCACACTAAGGATGAATCGTAAACAGACCTACACTGTAAAAAATGATTCACTATATTTACTCAATAAAATTGAGGTAACAATTTGCACTTACTTTTTTTGAGTAGATTCTATCCTATATATTGAGTAAAGAGTACCTAAATTTTACAGCTATGACAAACTAAAAGAAATTAAGCAATGTCTACCTAATATTTTTCATTAAATTACATAACTAATTACTTATAAAAATTGAGTAACATTAACTCTATTGTTAGTAGGCAACAGTTCATCGCTGTAAAACCCAACAAGTTAGGGTAACAAACCGTTTGAGTAAACCGATTGCCTTAAAACATTTAATTTTTTAAAACTAACAATTATGAGTGCTCTGAACTTATTTCAGTCAGACATCTACAGAACATCTTATTGAGAATTAACTAAGGTTTAGATGTTGATTTATTGTTTCAATTGAAGTAACCATGTTAGAGATCAGTGTCTGCTTTAGTTGGGCTCTTGACCCTTGACTTATGTGTTAGATGGGTTTTTTTTTTTCTTTGGTTGTTGTAAGCATGTGTTCCTCGAACATATTTGTTACAGCTCAAAACCCAGAGGAAATGATCTGTAGTTGGTTGTCATATGTTTATAATGACAGTCATCTGTAAGTGAACTGATCTCATTGAGAGTAAGCACAGACTCGTTGTGTGTCTAATCTCTGGTTAAGTGAATGTTGCATTGATTATAGTAAACGTGTTTGTTACAGTCAGTTAACAAAGGAGTTTCTAAACAGTTTGTCCACAAAAAGTTTCAATCTATGGCAGAAATTAGATTCACACAGACATCAAGAATCAGCTTATGAACCTCAACAATGGTGACCAATAAAATAAAATAAAAATCATGCTGCAATGCATGCTGGGAGCCATGGATGAGTTTTGTACTATGCTAGTACCCAGCATGATTTTTCTTTTCTTTTAATGGTCACCATTGTTGAGGTTCATAAGCTGATTATTGATGTCTGTGTGAGTCCAGTTACTGCCATAAATTGAAACTTTTTGTGGACAAACTGTTTAGAAACTCCTTTGTTAACTGACTGTCACATAAACACTTCAACTATAAGCAATGCAACATTCACTTAACCAGAGATTAGACACACAACGAGTCTGCGCTCACTTTCAATGAGATCAGTTCACTTACAGATGACTGTCATTATAAACATATGACAACCAACTACCGATCATTTCCTCTGGCTTTTGAGCTGTAACAAATATGTTCGAGGAACACATGCTTACAACAACCAAAGAAAAAAAAACCCCCATCTAACACAGAAGTCAAGGGTCAAGAGCCCAACTAAAGCAGACACTGATCTCTAACATGGTTACTTCAATTGAAACAATAAATCAACATCTAAACCTTAGTTGATTCTCAATAAGATGTTCTGTAGATGTCTGACTGAAATAAGTTCAGAGCAATCATAATTGTTAGTTTTAAAAACTTAAATGTTTTAAGGCAATCGGTTTACTCAAACGGTTTGTTACCCTAACTTGTTGGGTTTTACAGCGATGAACTGTTGCCTACTAACAATAGAGTTAATGTTACTCAATTTTTATAAGTAATTAGTTATGTAATTTTAATGAAAAATATTAGGTAGACATTACTTAATTTCTTTTAGTTTGTCATAGCTGTAAAATTTAGGTACTCTTTACTCAATATATAGGATAGAATCTACTCAAAAAAAGTAAGTGCAAATTGTTACCTCAATTTTATTGAGTAAATATAGTGGATTACTCAATTTTATTGAGTAAATATAGTGAATCATTTTTTACAGTGATACTGTCTCTGATATGAACTTGGTTAGGCAACCAGATGAGTACACTCAAAAAAATGAACTTGGTTGGTGTCAGTTTTACTAAATCATTTATTGTTCACTTTACTTAAAAAACACAAGTAACTGCATAGAATTAATTTAACTTAGTAATTTCAACAAAAGACCGTGTCTTGTCATATTTACTTTAGACATTTTTGTTCAGTCAACAAATCATTGTTCAGTGAAACGCACAAATACAAGAAAACCAAAACGGTATGTCCCTTTGTACACACCGTATGCAAATGCACCAGCGCCAAAGACAGACGAACGTTGTCGTTGAGAGGGGATGACGACATTGGCGACTTAATTTGTGAGGTATGAATATTTTGCTTAAATCATTTTCCATCCTGAAAAATACTGCCAATAAAAGTTTTATTACGTCGAGATGTCAGTTTATGTCAGAAAATATACGTGTTTTTCATTTTAGATGAGCTGAGCTGAGCTGAGCTGTGAAAGGCAGACGAACCAGATCGAATGTTTTGGGAACTTTGTAAGGTATTAATATTTTGAAATCAGTTGACATCTCGATAAATGCTGTCAAAAATAATTAACTGATGTAGAAGACCAAATAGTATTTGCACTTTACGTTATGGGTTTTTGTCGGAGTCTGGAAATGCAGGTTGAGTTTTCTTTTTTCTTTCAGTGCATAAAATTAACTTAATTATAAAAATAAAAAAAACTGTTTTGTCATTTCTTTCAGTGGATAAAATATGTTTAACTAGTTATTTATATTTAAAAAAATAATTGGCCGTGTCTTGTCATTTTAACTTAAGGTGTTTTTGTTCAGTCAACAAATCATTGTTCAGTGAAACGCACAAACAGGATGTCCCTTTGTACACACCGTATGTAAATGCAGCAGCGCCAAAGACAGACGAACGTTGAGGAGCTGACGACAGTGGCGACTTTGTGAGGTATGAATATTTTGTTTAAATCATTTGCCATCCTGAAAAATAATGCCCAATAAAAGTAATATGTAGTACACTATGTAATTGTATTACTTTAATATGTCAGTTTATGTCATAAGCTGCGGTTAAACGAAATTAATTCATTCCGATAGATGATTTTCTGTTTACATGAACGCAAAATAACGTTAAGTTAATCAGATTGATGTGCGCGTTTATGTTGCTTATCACACTGAAATGTATATTTTCATATTTTCACGTGCGTATAGGCCGCACAAACCATTACTCAGTCAGAAGCAAGAGCAGATGGCCAGCTCTATTTTGTGAAGATCAGGCAAGTTTGATAGAATTGCTGTTTTTATAGTAACTAGCCTCCCTGATGTCACATTGTGCTTTTTTGATCTTGTCCATTTAGGCTAAATGTTTTTTTCTGTAGAATAATGAACAGTGCCATTCTTAAAATGTACATTAACCTTACGTCTTATTGTTATGTCTCTTAAATCTCTAGATGGCTACTGAGTTCACTCGAATCACCACCCTTCCACTGATTCAAACATTCATGTCAAAACTGGATGGCTACGCTAACAAACTGGCCAGAGTCTACAGGAAAAAAGGAGGAGCTGCAGGGCCCAAGATCAGTGAATTGATGTCTGCCATTGACGAGGTTTGTGATGTGTTGATTGTGAATGATTCCATAAATTATTTAATGTTAAATGAATAGGTCATCCATAAATGAAAATTTGCTGATAATTTACATGCCCTCAGGTCATCCAGTTTCTTTCTTCATCAGAACAGAATTTACAATTTTTAGGATTTCATTTCAGGCCTCCAGCTTAAACAATGCACATGCATTTCCTCCAGTTTTTTGATGGTCCAAAATTCATCAAAATAATTTGCTGTTATTTTGCTGTTAAATAAAGAAATACGTCTAAGAAGCTGAGGGTTACAATGAATTTAAACACCCTTGGCTGTTCTAAATTCACTGTAATCCACGGCTTCACATGACTTATTGCTTTTAAAAAACATAGTCCATAATTTATTTTATTCATAAAATATAAACACCAACAAAAATGTAATGATATTGATAACATTACACACTTAAATTAGTTCAAGCTAAAATTAAGGACCCATTCAGTATGGGTGCATGCATATTCCGCATGTTTCCTGTAGTTAGAATCAACAGAAAAGAGGGAGCATATATGTGATCTAAAACGCATATTAAAAAAATTATGCTTGCCACATATACAGTGTAAGAAGCCCTTTAAGTGACTGTCATTTTTTTAAACCTATTCTATTCATTATGATATTAATATAGGACGTGTTGTTGTCAAAGTAAGTTTCATGTTTTAAAACTAATTAACTTTTGTTGTTTGTTTTAGGACAATGACTTGGAGAAAGCTGAGAGAGACATGGCTAATACAGTCATTGGAATTTGCATTGTCCGAGCTGAAGGTGCGGGACCTGAACAACCACCATTGGATGTTGGGATCATTGTTGAAGGAGTGAAAGTGCTTCAGCATCTACGAGATGTCACCAAGGCTTGTGCTCTCCTCTTGGGAGTAATATATACCTTGAATCTTAGCTATCCATGTGATCTCAAGTACACCTTTGAGTTTCTTCAAAAGGTGTTACTGGAACTTGATGCAAGCAAACTTTCACACAAAATGCAGGTACTTAAAAATAAACTTATGGAATAATTAACTGATGTTTAGTTTAATTCCAGTACAATACTGCTGTTTGAAAAACAATATTGTTTTTGTGTTTATTTTTTTGTATAAAAAAACATGCCTCATTCCTTTCTATGAGGGTCAAGTTCTGTAGCACTTTGGGGTGCGTTAGACACGAATTGTCATGCTTGTAGAATTTATTGAATTAAAAAAAACAAGTGCAAGACTTGTTTGTATTGCAAATAAAAAGCAATTTGTTTCTGAAAAATAGTAAGTCTGATTATTTAATGGTTTTCTTGAACACTTGTATGGCTTCTAATTACAAAGCAACTGAAATCCTTATGTTTATTGCACACTAAATGTTCGTAAATTTAGCATAACATTAAGTATATTTAATAGTGACTTTAATAGGATTTCTTTAGCTCATACAACAACATTATCCATATGTAATAGTGACTTTACTAGGTTTTATTTAGTTCATACAACTTAACATTATGTATATGTAATAGTGACTTTACTAGGTTTTCTTTAGTTCATACGACATTTAAATTGTCAACTTTACACAAACTTTTTTAGTAAATACAACTTACATTTTGTTTGTTGAGATTACTTGACAAAGCTATGTGGAACCCACTTGACGAAGTTTTTTTAAGTAAATCCAACGTTTTAGTTTTTTTGAGTGTAGACCCCGCTAGGAGCTTGCATGCAGTTATTAAGCGCCACATTATCCTCCAAAGTCCCCAGCCGTAGAATTCTGATAAGTCCGTAAAACGAAGCAGTATGTGCCAAGAATCCTCCGGGGTTCTCCCCACACGACCGTCAGTAGACAACTCTACAAACTTTAACAGTAAGTTCCTGTACTATATACAGTAACTGTAAAAGATTTAACCAGACATTAAGTAATTTTACAGTAAAATGCTGCTAATTGTACAGTTTTTACAAGCAAGAAAAATAACAAATCGATGTATATTTTACAGTCCAAAACTGTAAACTGATATTCCCAGAATTCCCTGCGTCACTCCACATTTGAAAGTATTTTGTTTAAATAATCATTTTTTAATAGTTTTGTTATCATTTATGTACATTTGGGCTTTATGTTACATCTTCTGTTGTTTAATGAAAGTTTATTGCATTAAGTATCATGTGTGTTACCATGATGGTGTTTTGTGTTTGCATGAATGACTCTGGGCACCTTCGATATATTAGTATATATTACTGCTTGTGGCGAAGCTATTTGTGATGAGCTTTGATTCTTCATGTGGCATTCTCTTTTACCACCTGCATTATTATGGTGGTTGTCAGTATGTTAAAGGTACAAAACAGATTTTTATAGCAGTTTGTGTTGAAAATACTGATTTACATTCAGATTTCCTTGTTTGTAAATTATAGTTTTATACTGTAAATTTTACAGTTTGTTCTGTAAATGTGTTTACAGTTTTTCTGTATTTTTTACAGAATTATTCTGGCAACCACAGCTGCCAAAATTATTTTGTAAAAACTACAGATTTTTTTTTACAGTGTACATTAGATTGTTTTGTGTTTTTGTTTGTAGATGTTTTCAGTGCATTCATATGAGTTGGAAATCGGTGAAGACATTTATTTCTGATATTGCACACTGAACACAACACATTGTCCAAACAGGCACATTTATGCATTTGTCAGAAACTTATCTAAGAGACTTACTGTACAATGCATTCAAGCTAATAAATTTGATCAATACAGATTTTCTCTGGGAATTAAACGACAATGGCATTGCTAACACTGTGATCATGATTAACTGCTAGAGGAACATTATAGAGACACAGATAATCAATGCAACATCATACATTACAAATTACAATGAATAAAGACACACAAAGACAAATCAGCTGCCAAAACCAAAGACAACAGGGGTTCACAGACTTAAAAGATAAAAAGAAATAAGTCTCCAGATAGGATTTAAAAACATAATTTGAAAGGATGGCCGTCAACAGCATAAATATATCTATAGCCTTTCATTTAATATATCTATATCACATAAATCAGGCCTTAAACATGGCTGCTGTGAGGCTTGAAACACTGAAATACTACAGCAGTTATTAGTGAAACACTATTACAAATGCTGCCCATCTTCACCCTAAGAAATGTCTCTCTGTAAGAAAACATTTTTATTATCTTACGTGGATTTTCTTGATAGAATTGATCATTCCTATAATTGTACTGGTAACAGATGTATGTCGTGGCCTGATGGCCATACATCACATTTTAGCTTAGTACTGCGATAATCAACAATATTTGTGCTTAATTCTCTATTATTTGTTTTTCCCATTCACATTAGATAAATAAAATCTTTTGGTTTGCAATTATTAATACCTCTTATTAGAATCCTGCAAGCCAAGAAGTCTGCAAAATATGAAATAGTTATATAACATAGTTGATATACTATTTTTAAAATTTGCTCTGAAAATTTGATGTATTTTGTAATAAATAAAATATATCTCTCTTTATATTTTGTGATTTGACTCCAATCAAAAGTTGCAGGTTGTATTTGCACTGTAACATTTGCACTAGAAATATTCCTGATTTTTTTTTAAACTTCTATTGCAGTCTTTTAGTCTACTGCATATACTTTTTATATGACAAATATTACTTTTATATGACAATTTGATTACAAATAGTAGTTAAAAATGATTTCAGTGTCAGTAATTTCAGTTAAGCTGTCTGTACTGTCAAGATTTAAGATTGAGTCATCAAGCTCTGATTAGAAATGAGTCATAGATTCAATGTTTTACCAATGTGGTTTATATGTTTAGAGACTGGAAATCAAAATATAAAATAAAATGGAACTGATTTTATGAAAGTATTAAAAATCCTTCTGAATTGAAATTTGTTGTTTTTATATATTTTTCTTTAACTTGCTCCTCAACATCTAGGTGTGTGCTTACTATTTTTTTTTTTTTTTTAGTAAAACAAATATATTAGCAAATAATTACAAGCTCTGAACAGTTTTCATGAGCAATGAGAAAAAAGGAAAAAATGCACACATCACTCAAGTAGCAAAGACAAAATAAATAGGCCTATAGCTTAAGATAAGTGATCACTTATTTTAGTATGCAGTACACTAGAAGTCACTAGTAGTTTGATTTTGTAACAAACATTGATCAACGTCTGACTCAACCAATGGCATGAGTTTGGGGGCGGGAAATTTGTCCAACCAGTGACAGATAAGGGGAGTGTTCCTGTCAGTTTACCTGAGAATAGACAACTACATTTCATGATACACATTTGATGTATTCTTCATCCTTTGAAATGTTTAGAGAAAATCTTAAATGTGGAAAAAAAAATTCACATTTCAGTGTCGTCATCATAATAATAATCTTTATTAAGATTACACTAGAGGGTCTTCTTTTTCTATTCTACAGTATCTACTTGTTTTCTTTTCATTTATTATAAAAAGAGACCCTCTAACACTAGCGTCCTCTTTTATTTTTCTATTATATCTTCTTGTTTTTTTTATTTATTATTAAAAACAACCTTGCGTAATGCATTGGACTGACTGGGACTTGTCAAAACACTTACATATCATTGCTCTTTTGTCGATTTGATTGCTTCTATTGTCCTACTGAAAGCTGCTTTGGGTAAATGACTAAATGTAAAAGTAAAATCATTACTACTCATCTTATATATCCTACTGGTAACTTCACAGACCTAGAAAAGCACAGGCCAGTTCTTCCATCCTAATGTGGTAGTCTTGCAGTTCTACACAAGAATACATTGAAATGACCAATATACAGTGTATACAAAAATCTCTTCCTCTCTTCTTTTGAACTTTCCAACTGAATACGGTGGCCACAGAGAATCTGCTCAAATAAGACTGCACTCTTTGTCCTGCCTCTGTCATTCAATCACAACATGGTCTATCACAGTATAGCTCTGGGTCTGTATTCACAAAACATCTTAAGGCTACAAGTAGCTCCTAACTCCCAGATTTAGGAGAAATTCTTAAAATAGTGGGTGTCAGTCCTAAACTTAGGACTCCTGAATTTTGCTCTAAGAGAATTTCACAAAGCGTTTTAACGCTAAAACTAGCTCTAAATCTGTGAAACGTTAGGAGTCATGAATAAGCTTTTATAAAGGCATCACCTTTAGGGTTTGGAGGTTATTCCAACTGCAAATTTCCCTTTAATTATATCCTTGTTTTTATTAACCAGCTGGGCAAGAAGTAACAAACTATAGCTGTTCTTGCATCCAGTTTGGTTTTCTTTTATGTTTGCATGTCTTAATATCAGCCATGATTATTCTACTGTTAATGAAAAGGAGGTGTATATATATATATATATATATATATATATATATATATATATGCATATCCGCTACGAGAAGCATACATGTAAGAGGCTGACAATTAGCTGAACATATACTTGTTTAATTAGTGACACTTAGTCTGCATTTTAAAATCTTTATTTGGATGTGGCAACATAACATTGTGCTCTACAATACTTCTATGAATAAATCTCTGACAGACTATCAGCCAATCACTGTGAGCATAGTTACTAAGCATGCTGACATCATCCATAGCAACGAGGTAAACCCTGCCCCTTATTCAGAGTTTAAGACTTCTCTATTCCTTAGTAAAATTTGCCTCAGCAGCTTTGTGAATAGGTTTTAAGAGAAAACTCTTAGCTAAAAACTTTTACTGCTATTTAGGAGAACTCTTAGCGGTAAGATACAATGTTTTGTGAGTACGGGACCTGATTTCATCTGAAATGACTGTTCTTGGTCTTGGTCTTGCTCTTCCTCTTCCTCTACCTCATATGCACTCTTTCTCTACCTCTCAGATTGTTATCCATTGTTGAAGGATGTACCCGTACAATCTGTTCACTTTGAACTGGCTTATATTTGTACTGTAACATATTTACATTACATTATTATTGATGACAGTTGTGTTGCAGTCGTGCTTAACTTTTGATTTCTTGTGTCTAGGGTTTTGCATCACAAGTTCATCACAGTGCAAATTGTGTTTTAGTGAGTGAGAAAGTGTTTAGAGTTTAGCATAAAAGAGTGCATGACATCCGCAAACAGTGTCTAAACTGCCTGAACTTGTTTAAGGTTTTGCTATTGAGAATTTGATTCAGAGAGTAGGGTTTAGTGTCTTAGCAAATGTGAAAAACTGTAAAAGTCATTTGCCGCCACCTACTGGTGGTTTGGCTTCACATTTATTTTCACATTGCATTTTTCACAACATTTCTTATTTGCAAGTTTAAAAAAAATATTCAAAACAGTAATCTTATAACATTTTTTATGCATTTGAAATTTGCAGAGTAAATGCATTTATGGAACCTCAGCTTCATCAAACAGTCTGTAAATACATCTAATGCCACTTCAGATGCAGCTTCTGTGTTTGCTGCAGTGGAAAAGATGGAGTTTGTTGATACTGATTTCATTTGAATGGTAACAACTCTACAGTTTCTTATTACTCTAACTGAATTAACTGACACAATGTAAGATTTTGATGTGAAAGATGGCATTTAATAAGGTTAGGGGACAAAAATGACCATTTATAAACAGGGAAATGACATCTGTTTTGTTATATACAGTACAGCAACTCATTTTCAGTTAATTGTTATTTCTACCCCTTTATAGTCACAGAGCACTATATTTTGAGAGTCGTTTGAGAGAACATCTGTAACTTAGTCCAGATTTTGGGAATTGTAATGTTTAATATATATATATATATATATTTTAAAGTATAGATTTTTGTTTGTATATGCTGTCAATTATAGTTCTTGGAAAGACAATTGGAATCGGCACGAATGGGTATCTGCAGGTCACACTTACAAAACAATCGGAACTCGGAATCGGCCAAGAAAATTGCAATCGTTGCATCTCTAGTTAAAACATGGAAAACTAAATGTATATTTACTGCATTAAACATAACATCAAATAACAAAACATCCATTAACTACGAAACCACAGAGTACAATTACAAACTAAAGTCACTTATTTCTCAAGGTTTTTTTTTTTTTCTCACGAGTGCATGCATGTAACCACTGTGAACACTACGCACGGATGCGGTACGACATGTGCACTTTGCAACAGCTCAGATCGTTTCCGCACCGAGTCTATTTTGTGGTGTTAAAATGACGAAGAATTAAATTGACAGCGCATTGTTCATGGTAAAAATGGATTGATACGAAATGTATTTAATACACCATAAATGTACATAATTAAAGTCTGTCTTTCAGAGTCAACACATGGCTTTTTAGCGATAAAGGTAATGCAAGAAGAAGTAGCCTACACTGTTAGATAAACACGTTCATAGATCTCATGGGGTCAGAAAAGCAAAGTTCTTTATGACCAGCAGGATTACTTGTGATAAGGATCTAAATGCAAAAGAAAAGGCACGACACGTTTCTGTCAATGGTAAATTTTAATTGAAAATGTTTGCGACAGCCTACTACCTTTTAATGTAAGAAAAACAGACTAGACTGTTTACATCACAGGTGTCAAACTCAGTTCCTGCAGAGTTTAGCTGCAACACACAAACCATGCAGTTTTCAA